>NW_006408676.1:1801264-1809796 GCF_000296735.1 Chrysochloris asiatica | reverse complement strand
TGAAAACAAACAAACAAACAAACAAAGATGTCACTTTTAGGACTAAGGTGTGCCTGATATAAGCTATGCATTTAAAATCACCTCATATGCATGAGAAAGCTAAATAATGTATAAGGAAGACAGAAGAAGAATTGTTGTCTTTGAGTTAGGATGTTGGCCAAGAATATTGAATATATGGTGGAATATCAGATACACGAATGAATGTGTCCTTAAAGAAGAATGAGGAAGACTCCAAAAAGTTCATGGAAAAATACCATTATCCTTTTAGTTTCATTTTTCCATGAAATTTTTGAAGCTCCTTTGTACAGCCAGAATGTTTCTTAGAAGTGAAGATGGCAAGACTTTCTTAGTTACTTTGGACATGTTATCACAAGGAAGCTGAAGGAGGACATCAAGTTTGGTATAGCAGAAGATCTTTATCAAAATGATGAAGACCCTCACCAAGATTGATTGGCACAGTGGCTGCCTCAATGAGCTTAAACAGAGAAACAATTATGAGAATGGTCCAGGGCCAGGCAGCATTTCATTTTGTTGTAATGTGGTAGTTATGACTTGGAACTGACTTGAGGACACCTAAAAGCAACAAGGACATTCTGCCTTTATTCACTGAAAAAATCTGCCCAGAGACCCAACATCATGACAGTATTAGAAATAGTCTGAAAAAGCATGCTGAAATCACCTCTATTGAGAAGAAATCAGCCTAAATATCAAATCTATGTTTTTTTCCTTCCTCTCCCACTCCCAAATGTCTTTTTAATGTGGATGGTTCTAATTATATCTTTAATAACTGGGACTTTCTAATGCTAGAGGTCATTATTCAAAACTTAAAGATAGGGGCATCCATCTGTCTCCCCTGATTCCTCTTGAAGCTATTTAGATATGGAAGTTAAAAGAGGCAACAGCCCAGAACAGAGGTGAAATCAGCACATGGAATCCCCCATTCTCTTTGCCCAGGTCTCTGTAGTGCTGGCTAATGTAGGTTTGTGGTATTTGCAGAGAGGTTTGTTCTAAAGAAAATCAATGACAGACTCCCTGACACCAGATATCAGACATCCTAGAGACACTGGCTTCCCTGCCTGGCTCTGGGAGTTCTTGAACGCGTTCAGAAAAGGAAGTACATCTACTCAGCCTCTGCTTCACAGATTTTGTAAATAATTCAGCAAGTCAAAGAGTTATCTTAAGAACAAGCTTCAGGGGCTACCTTACCCTGTAATTCTCAGACGTCACAGAGGACCCCTCTGGATTTCTACTGCTGTTATTTAAAAAACAAAAAACAAATATACATTCATGTTTTGGAGAGGGATGTTTTGATATCAGTGAGCTAGGACAAGGATGCCCACGGAACAAAGGCTAGGTAGGAAAGGGGGAAGTGAAGAGGGGCTGCGTTACTTCTAGTTTATCTTTAATTGTTTATTGTGATTTGGGTGAATGTTTATACAGCAAATTGGTTTCCCATTCAACAATTTATACACATTTTGATTGGTGACATTGATTACAATTCTAACAATATAACAGCATTCTCCCACTTCCGCCCTGTATTTACCTATTCCATTACTTCTTTTCCATCCCTTCCTGCATTCTGAGCTTTATTCCTTGACAAATGCTGGTGTTTTGATCTTGTACGGTTGTTCATTCTAAGGACAGCGTTGTTGATGTTGTTGTTAAGTGCCCCAGTTGGTTCTGACCCATAACAACCCTATATGGGGGTTCTGATCCATAGCGACCCTATATAGGGTTTCTGAGGAGTAGCTTGTGAGCTTGAACTGTGAACTTTGCAGTTCAGTGCATTAACTCACGGTGCCACACCAGAACAGCATACCTCCCTGGCATTATTGCTTACCTTACAAGCCTGTCTATTATTTAGCTAGAAGTTCACCCATGGGGGAAAATTCAGTTCCAGGCCTACCGGGCATATAATGGTTATAGTCTGGGAGTTCTACCAGAGTCCATCAGACAAGTGAGCCTGGTGTTTTTTATTATGAGTTTTGTTCCACATTTCTCTCCCATTCTATCCAGAACCTTCTACTGTGATCATTTTCAGAGTGGTTAGTAGTAATAGCAGGAAGTCATCTATTTCTTCTAGTCTCAGAGTTGTGAAGGCAAGGTTGGTATGGTCCATTGGCCTTTGGATAACTATTTTCCTACGACTTTGATTTTTTTCACTCTTCTTTGCTCCGGATGGGAGAGATCAATAGCTGTACCTATTTCATTTTTTATTCATGGTATTTTCATCTTCTTTCCTTAGTTAAAATTTCCAGTGCTTTGTCAGTTTTAAAGAAACAACTTCTATTCTTATTGATTCTTTCTATTGTTTTGTTTCATTTATTTCTTCTCAAATCTTTGTTACTTTTTTGTGTGTATATGACTATGGGCTTTATTTTGTTCTTTACGAATTGTTGGAAGATGTTGGGTCAAGGTATTGATTTTGGTTCTTTTTTAGATGTGTGTGTTTATTGCTACAAATTGTTGTAGTTTATAGTGTGAGTAGGAGTAAGGAAATCGGATTAGCTAGGTCTAGGCTAGGCTTAAGGTTTCATGTAGTTTTAGGGTTATGGCTAGGACTAGAGTTAGTGTTACGGTAATCAGTAGGATTTGATCTAATTTTAGGATTACTGTTAGGTTAAAAAAATTTTTTTTTCCTTGAAATGTACTTGATTTCATCTTCCTTTGGAAGTTCTGTAACTATACCATTCCTTCTTTTTATTTTGTGTTTGTTGTTATTGTTGTTGTTGCAAACTGGTATCTCTGGTTACACAACATCAGTCTTGTTTTAGGGTCCTGGTGTTTCACTCTAAGATAAACACTAGACTACTTACCACAAGGTCAGCAGTTGAAACCTACCAGTCATTCTTCAGAAATCTTATACAAGGTCTCAATGAATTGGAACTGGCTCAAAATCACTTAACAACAATGACAATAACAACAACAGGTTTCTCTTACTTTGGATACTTCTGTATATGGATTGATTTCTGTGGGACATTGTTATGTATGTTAATATCAGGTTGCTATTTTGGCTCTCTGGCCAAAGAACTCCCTTTAGTATTTTTTTTAAGGTTTGACTGGTTTCTACAAATTATTTTAATTTCTGTTTATCTAGAAGGTGCTCTCGTAGCATAGTGGTTACGAATCGGGCTGCAAGCTGCAATGTCAGCAGTTCGAAACAACCAGCTGTTCTGCAGGAGAAAGATGAGGCTTTCTGCTCCCATAAAGATTTACAGCCTTGGAAACTCTGTACAGGGTCGCTATGAGTCAGAACCGACTCCACGGCACATAACAACAACAACAGAACTGTCCTAATTTCACCATCATATATGAAGGACAATTTGTTCTAGATTTTCTTGATGGCATTTATCAAGCATGGAATTGTTTAATTAATCATAGAATTTCCTAATAGTTTCATTCTTTCTCAAAGAACATGTCTAAAAGTCACTAAACTGCCAATTCAAGAGCCCAGCCTGCATCTCAGTTGTAGGCAACTGCAAAGAAAGATCAAATAGATAATCACCATGTAGAAGAAATGTTCAAACTCACTACTATTCAAAAAGGCACAAATTAAAGCTATGACAAGGTATTTTCACATACCAAACCAGCGAAACAAAACAAACGACTCTTGCCAGCACTGAGGAGAGGGCCCCCAGGGAGTGGAGAGTGGTATACAGATCTGGAGGACAATTTGATATCAGGTCTGAAGAAGCACTAGGTGTTTGCATATTATCCAATAAGATCCACTCTTTAGAACTTATCCTAGGAAAATAATGTTATTGTCAATAAATCTTAACAATAAAATTGTTGAATTGAAGGTTATTTACAACAGCAAGACAAATGGAAAACAGTTGAACTGTCCAATCATAAACCAAACCAAACCAGTTGCCTTAAAGTCAGTATTCATGACCACCATATATGGAAAAATGTAGAATTTTGCTTCAAAGGGCTTTCAATAATAGATTTTCATAAGCAAATTGTCAGGCATTTTTTTCTGAGGTACCTTTCAGTTAGTATCCAAATGCTATAGCCATGTACAAGGGTTACAAATAGTGTATTTTATAAATGGTTTATAATTTATCTTAATCAGTAATCCTCTATATTACTGATTAAGATAAATTATAAACCATTTATAAAATAGAATATTTATAGCCCTTGAATATAGCATGGAAAATATTTAATGGCATGGAAATATTCTGGAGATGTAGGCAACAAAAGATTTTGTAATACGTGAATTCAGTTTTTATAAACGCAAAATACAATTAAATATATAACTGTATAAAATAAAGACTGAAAGTTTACATACCATGATGATAGGAATGATGAAGTGTGGATGATGAATTATGGATTTTTTGTATTGTAGTATGTTTGATTCTTCATATTTCCCACAGCAAATAAATAACACTATTAGACTAGGCAATCCACTTCCAAAAATAATTCACCAAAAATTCTATTGATCATGGAAAATAGTCTGAGACTTCGAGTGGCTTACTATGTGCTCATCATCAGGAATGACTGATCACTGGATAAGGACATTATGTTTGGTGAAGTAGAAGACCAGTGAAGGCAAGGGATACCCTCCATGAAATGATCTGGCATAATAATAGTTTCAATAGTGGACGCAAATATACTAAATGTGATGATGATGGCACATGACCAGATAATGTTTGGTTCTCTTATAGCTAGGTTGCCATTAAGTCTGAGACAACTCTCTGGCAACTAACTAAAACAGTACATACAAGGAGGCTTCAAAAAGTTCACAGAAAATGGAACTTTTTGAAATTTTTCCATGATACTTTTCCATGAAATAATGAAATTTTTCTATGATACTTTTCCATGAGTGTGGTGCTGTGGGTTAATATGCTGGACTGCAAAGTCAGTTTGAGTTGCAATGTTGGCAATTCAAGCTCAACCAGTCACTACTTAGAAACCCTATACAGGGTTGCTATGGGTCAGAAACGACTCAATGGCATTTAACAACAACATATCATCATATATGCAATTTTAGTTAACTTACTAAAATGTACCAAGCACACATTTTATGTCAAGCACTAACGGGAGAAATTACTCCTATAGGGCTTATAAGCTCCCCTGGTGGTAAGAATCTATACAAATGTGCTAGTTAACCTCATGTGGACTTATTGAAGAACATGTAGATTCAATGGGGCACAGGTCATAAATTCCTTTCAAAGACTCACGTCTAAGGGATTGTATGTCCAGAGGACATCTGGCCTGTACCCTTAGTACTGCTGACATGAGAGAAGCTAAGCAACAGCAGGCCTCCTGCTTCTCAGAGCATGGAATAGAGGAACACATGCTGGCCAGCACCTCCAGTCCTCTTGTACATGTACAGAAGCACTGTACTATTTGCAGTCCTGTGTGTCTAGTCCAGGAACAGTTGGCACTTGGTTCCAAGACTACAACCAGCACTGGGGATGCCTGTCACAGTGGTAATTCTAGGGAAAAGGAGACCTTCTGCTAAGTCACAGCTCTGTTAGCATCTAGTTCTGGATGCGGTACTAGAACACGTTGCTCCACTCTGTTTAATTTGGCTTAATGATAACCTCCAACTGAAAGGAATTGACCATCCCCACCTCCCAGATAGACTCATCTGACCAGAAATAGTGGCTACCAATGGAGTCCTGGTGTGGAGCTGTGGGTTAATGCACCAGACTGCAAAGCCATTTGAACTGCAAGGTCAGCAGTTCAAGGTCACCAGCTGCTGCTTGAAAACACTATACAGGATTGCTATGGGTTGGATCCAACTCAACAGCACTTAACAACAACAAGGCAGACAAGGAATGGGTTGCATGTCCATTTCTGTAGAGTGACTTAATTAATCAGACGCACTTTCAAGTCTGAATTCGCTTCATGGCACACAATTTTTCCTCCCCTTTTTTTTTCTCATGTCTGATATTTCACTTACATTTTCTTCTCTTGGTTTATCAAACTCTTTTTAGTCTACCAACAGTTCTCAATCTTAGGTACTTTTTCTCCTCCCCCTTTTTCTTTAGAAACTGAATTGCTGCTTTGCAGAAGCTGGGTGCCTTTTGTCACTTTGCTTTATAGCCAGCTCTGAGCCTCAACCAGGTTTAATGCAAGCCAGATCAGAAACACCACAGAAATAAAACCTCTTAAAGTTACCAATTCAATGAAATCACTTGCCAGGTGAAATCTTCTTTTGTTAGATTTGTTTTATTTTTCCAAAGTATTTAAGATAATTGTAAGTCTACATTACACATTATTTCTGAGTCCTAAAGGTAGGTGTTGTAGAGTGCAAAACTTGTTTTCTATGTTATACATATATATACAAACATACACACTCCCAAGCCCACACATCCACAGAGCCATACAAACCTGGGTTCTGCCTTTCTAAATGGTACCACACCCATCCTACCCTGGTAGCCAGGAAAATGTATCTTATCTTTCAATCATAAAATAAATTGTGGAAATATCTTTAATATTTTTAAAGGGATATAATCTGTCTCTATTTTTGGAAGATTTAACACCTCATTTGCCATGCTTATTGCAATATCAGAGGCATGTTGTCATGAAGACAGACCACCCAGCTTTTTCCTGGTGCCTGAAAACCAACTAGTTTTTCTTCTCTGTTCCCACACTTGTCCCCTGCTAGCAGCTGGAGGAACTTGAGTTGATGGATGGTATCTATCCAGGAGTCACGAATAGTAGCAACCTTCTGGTTTTGTAAAATTGATAAATTAACCCTAAACAAATAGGTTGGTGTGTGTTACTAGCATCAGTGACCATAAATCTTAAAATCAACAATAATAAATAACAATACAATTCTAAGTTGTGCTTTTTGTCTGTACTTTCAGACCAACATGTTAAAATCTGTAACAAAGGTCGTGGTTGTTAAGTACCATCTCATAGCGACCCTGTATGGGGTTTCCAAGGAGCAGCTGGTAGGTTTGAACTGCTGACCTTGTGGTTTACAGTCCAGTGCTGATCCTACAGCGCCACACCAGCAGTCCTAAATGTACAGAAAACACTTCAAAGGAGAATTTATTATGTGACTGGTTAGGAAAGCTGGGTACTACTTCCTTATGAACTTTTATTGGTAATATACTATCTCTTAACACAAGTAACAATATTTTGACTAATCAATGCCAGAATTGCATTGCTGTGACTTTGGGTTGAAGCCCTCACCTTCTTGCTTGGTGGCAATCAGGGTAGGAATGGCGACTGAAAGCCGGACTTTCCTAACTAGAGAGAACTGCCCTGCTCATCTCTAAAAACCAGATAACTCTTACTCAGCCTCTATCAATCATTGTTTCAGTGGGGAACGCTCCTTATCACAGGACCAGGTTAATCGGGTGGAGAAGAAACATCTGCTTCAGAGAAGGCTATCAAGTGAAAGGCAGTAACGTTGTCTCCAAACCAGCTTTTCATAGGCCCTTACTTATTATTTAATTTGGCTGCAGAGTACAGAATTAGGCTAATGGCTGTTAAGTGGCTGAGGCAGAAACACGTTCCATCTGCTGAGAAGGCTACAGGCCATTGTCTGTTTCAAAGGCTAAGGAAAAAAGATGAGTGAGGCACACTGCTATACTAAAAGCCTCATCAAATGCCTTTTTATTCACCCTCTGATCTTATTTCTCTCAAAACTAGTGATTTTCCTTGTTCCATATTAAGAGTTCAAAGTCTGACCTAGCTGCTGGGCCATTACCAAAGTAAAAAATAGATTGTCCTTACATCCCTGTAGGATGGTGTGATAGAATACAGTCAGGGTAACTACAAGATGATTCAATCCATTTGTTAAAAAGTAGAAATAAAAAATTAGCAGGGGACAGCTACAATGGTCAAGGCACTGTGGAGAACACCAAAACATAGTTTTGACTTCAAGATGCTTCTCATCCAGTAGTCAAGACTGAGCCTGTACGCAGGAGTTTTCATACATGAACAATTTGTCAGAGCTCTAAGAGAAGTGTAAGAAAGAAGAGACTATGTCTGGGTAGATTAGAGGAGGGTCATGGTGAAGGAATGTTTGACTTTGTAGATAAATAGTAGTTTATACTTAAGAAATACAAGCATTCTATAAAGTATTATAGTAATAAGTGAACTCCCACAACATCCATAAGAGATAGGAATCATATTGCCTCCACCTTGCAAGTTGCTTAACAAAGAAGTTGCTTCCCTTGGCTAAGTGAATCCTGTCAATAAACCTAGTGGAATCAGGATCTGACAATATTCTGAGATCATTTTAAGCTAAGTAGGATTTAGACATGCAAAGAACTGATTGGGGTGAAGGATGGACACTTCAGACTGAAGGTACTGTGAGAACAAAGTATGAGAAAATACAGGTTATACCTGGTGAAAGTGATCTTGTTTGGCTGAAGCAGGAATGTAGTGGCATGGGAGGAAAGAAGTAAAGAAAAGCTGAGGCCAGTATGTTGATAAGGAGGTCTGGTGGCGTAGTGGTTACGAATCGGGCTGCGAACCTCACGGTCAGCAGTTCGATACTACCAGCTGTTCCACAGTAGAAAGATGAGGCTTTCTGCTCCCGTAAAGATTTACAGCCTCGGAAACCCT
>NW_006408676.1:1798115-1801164 GCF_000296735.1 Chrysochloris asiatica | reverse complement strand
ACACACACACACACACACACATACACACATGAAGGTATTTCAAAAAGTTTATGGAAAACTGGCATTAAAGGATAATAGAATTTTTCCATCAACTTTTTGAAGCTCCTTCATATGTGTGTATATGTAATATATATAAACATATATCTCTACATTGTATGGAAGAATTGCCCAATTCTTGAAAATCTATATTAGGATTCACACACCATACCCTACAATTTAGGAGTGAAAATCACGATGAGATGATAAATTCATCTTCCCTAATCCAAAATGGTCCATGGTGGGAGGAAAAAGGAATAGTATAGAAACAGTGGATATTTAAGATTTGTGAGGTGACAATGAAAACACTCTTATGTTCATTTTAATGCCTTTATTTTAAAACATATTGTATGTGGAAATAAAAATAAAATAAGTCACAGGCGGAAGTGAGTTGCAGGCTTGAAGTATACATAAGACTTGTGGTGTTACAGATGGGTCCTTTAGCACAGTGAATGATTCTAGAACATAGGAATGTGAACAAAAGTGGAACTGGACCCGATCAGCTGAAGTCCCAGCCTCTGCAGCCCAGGGCAGGGCTGTGGTTTCATTTTCAGTTTGACAAATGGACCATATTGGAGTGAGGCTATACACGAGCTGGATTCCTGGGGTAAAATGAAGTAGGAAATATAACTTCCCTCCTGTTTACTTCTTCAAGTTGTGTTATTTACTTTCAAAGACATGGATTCTGAAAGCTTGGATAAAAGACAGGTGACTAGACTGTAGAAGCAAAAATCACATGACTGATCACTGGTTGTAACTATTCTTTTATCTTTAATGAACAGATGTTCCAAACAACCTTGTGAAATAAAGCAAGTTTAATACTTTGGGAAGAAAATTAAAACTGGTGTTTAAAAGCCAGAATCAGTAAAAACAGAAACAGGTTTACTGGTCAGAAAGAAACTGGTGGGGAACCAAGAAGTGAGGGCCTTAGTTACCCATCAGGTGTTGAACTGAACACATCCCTATGGCTCAAGTTTCAGCCAAGCACTAGATAGGCATATAGGAGGGACAATGACTCTACTGGGAACAACAACACAGCCGAATAAGCAATCATTTGAGACTCAAAGGGCAATACTTATCTGAGAACAACATTCATACATGTTGGGAAAGAAGCAAGAATGGAAGCAAGACAAACAGGGAGGAAATGGGTTTGTTGTTGTTAAGTGACATCAAGTTGGTACCAACTCATAGCAACTCTGCATAGTGTTTCCAAGGACTGGCTAGTAAGCTTGAGCTGCCAACCTTGCAGTTCAAAGCGACCTTGCTGTCTAGCACATTAACCCACAGTGCCACACCAGGACTCCACACCAGGAAATAGGTTAGTGATATACTGAGGGAATTGCAATCATTGAAACGAAATTAATGTAAAGCTGATGATCTGGTCTGCAAACCTTCACTCAATTCATAATAAAACAAACAAACAAACAAACATAACAACTGGTGTTTCAATTCCAGTGTGGCCACCTCCTAGCTACATGACCTCAGTTCCTACTTAACAGACAAGTAAGAGGAGAGCAGTGGCTCTGTAGGATAAGCACGGAACTGTGAACCAAAAGGTTAGCAGTTCAAGCCCACCAGCCACTCCACATGGAAAGTCGAGGCTTTCTGTTCCTGCAAAGATTTACAGTCTTGGAAACTCTATAAAGGGTTCCCTATGAGTCAGAATCAATTGGACAGCACTTAACAACAACAACAATAGAATTTAATTAAATGGCATAGAAGACAGAAAATGGATAGCAAGCAATGAATGTTGAGAAATAAATGAGTACACACTCATCCTATTGTTCAGATGGGGAATCTGGCTAACTATTTAGAATGGTCAGTGGCACAGCCTTTAATTCAATATCTTCCAATTCTAAGACCTGTATACTTTTTAATGGGACAACTTGGGGCTGTCTAGAATTGCTTTAAGGAGCTCTGGTAGCGTAGTGGTTACAAGTTGGGCTGCTAACCTTAAGGTTTGCAATTCAAAACTACCAGCTGTTCCTCAAAAGAAAGATGAGGCTTTTTGCTCCCGTAAAGATTTACAGCCTTGGAAACTCTATACAGGGTCGCTATAAGTTGGAACTGACTCCATGGCACATAACCATCACCACCAGCATTGTCTTTGATTGGACTCATCTATGCTGATACAGAAGAAGGGTAAACCTTTCATTTCCCCCAGTTTCTATCAGTTTATAGTGAGATACCTATGTAGGAGGGAAATATAAATATAAATTTTAAGGGAACGGAAAGGAAACTAAGGATTGTGAAGGAGATAACCTTTTTACTGACCTAGAAGGAAGGACTTTTTGAGTATTCATATAAATTTTGACCCAAACCTTTCATAGAATGAGATCCAACACTTCTAGAAGATGAATCTGTGGTTAGCAAAAGTAGTCTGAAAGCTAGAAGACTTTTACAATGTTTCCTCATTTCTAAAAGTATGGCTTAAAATCAGAAATATTGTGCATCAGGGTTGTGTCTTTCCACCATACTTATTCAGTCTGTATGCTGAGCAAATAATTTGAAAAATTATTGACAATATGAAGTAGAATGGGCATCAGAATTGAAGGAAGACTCATTAATACCCTGCAATAGGCAGATGATGCAACCTTATTTGTTGAAAGTGAAGAAGATTTGAAACAATTACCGATGAAGATCAATGACTACTACAACCTTAAATATGGACTGCATCTCAACATAAAGAAAATAAGAATCCTCACAACTGGACCAACAAACAACATAATGATAAACAAGAAATACTGAAAATTTCAAGGATTTCATTTTAGTTGTATCCACAACCAATGCCCATGGATGCAACAGTCAAGACATAAAATGACATAATGCACTGGACCAAAAAAATAAGTGTTAAAAACAAACAAGGGGGAAGAACAAAAAAGACGGCGGTTTGGGTGGACGTATAGCAGAGAGCTCCGCCAACAACAACACAGAATACCCGACCAAGCAGGTTCAGGGGATGGTCCCAGAACTCTGAACCACATATAAAGGAATACTTAGAAGGTTGGAAGGC
>NW_006408676.1:1778657-1786777 GCF_000296735.1 Chrysochloris asiatica | reverse complement strand
TTTATGGGAGCAGAAAGCCTCATCTTTCTCCCATGGAACAGCTGGTAGTTTTGAACTGCTGACCGTGAGATTAGCAGCCCAATTCGTAACCACTAGGCTACCAGAGCTCCTTCAAAACATGAGAAAGAAAAGTACAAGGGGGCTTCAAAAAGTTTGTGGAAATAGTCCATTTTCATTTCATTTTTCTAAAACATTTTGAAGGTCCCTTGTATGAGTAGCTTTGAAAATCTCTCATCTGAAAGGCTAACTGATCTAGTCTTGGTGGGTTTAACATCTTCAACAAAAAACAGGGTATTTTTCATGACACGAAATAGAATGGGTCACACAGACCTGGGAATGTGGGTCACTGCTTAGGTTACAGGTCCAATACTGAGGGTGAACCAGGCACAAACCTCTGAATTACCAAGATCTCCAAAGCTGATCAGAATTTCTCCAATCACTAGGGAGTTTCTTTCCACCTATAGTCTGAACCTCAGACTACGAGTGTTTCCTGTCTTAGTAAACAATCAAGGACAAGGAACTGAGTACTGGATCTGAGGCTAGGATAGCACATTGGTCCAGATACTAAGGATACAGCTGTGAAAAAAGATGCCCTCCTGTAGCTTAGATTTTAGTTGAGCAAACAAGCAAACAACAAATATGCAAAAGTATCTGGTAAATGCCGTGGAGACAAAATCAAGTAGAGTGTGATTGGGGGTAGTGGTCACTGTTAATTTATATTGATGGACACTAAAATAGTTTCTGGAGTTGTAGTGTCATGTTGTAGGATAAGCACTGGACCACAGGGATGGCGGTTCAAATTTACCAGCCGCTCCTTGGAAACTCTATACAAGGTCGCTATGAGTCAGAGCCCACTCAACAGCACTTAACCACAACAACAAAAGAGAAAGAGCCTTGGGAAATCTAGAAGATCTTTTCAAGCAGAGGAAACAGCCAGTACAAAACCCTAAAGTGTTGAGCAGGAAGCACTAATTTTAGCTCAAGCTATCATTCTATGGACACAAAGCAAGTCAATTTTCTGAGTTACACTTCCTCCTTGGTCAACAGAAATCGATCATCAGAGAAACAGCAATGTTTTGGTAAAAGAAAATAGCTAAGCTTTTGAAGGTCCCCCCAAAAGAGCCTTTGGATATAATAATCATTGAAACTAAGTTTTATTTTATTTTGCTCTGTTTGGCACATGTGTCATTATAGCAATAAGTATCATTGTGTTTATTATTTTACCACTGAATAGTAATAAAACAGTAATAGTAATGATAATTAAAATCTACAGAAATAATATTAGTAGGATACGGGAACCGATTCGATGGCACTTAACAACAACATATCCTGAGTGCTTACGAGGTAACAGATTCTGTATCAAGTACTTCCAATGCATTATCTTATTAAATATCACTACTATCCTAGGAGTCCTGGTGTGGCACTGTGGGTTAATGTGCTTGACTGCAAAGTCGGTTTGAACCTCAAGGCCAGCGGTTCAAGCTTACCAATCCCACCTTGGAAACCCTACACAGGGTTGCTATGAATCAGAACCGACTTGATGATACTTAATAACAACAACACTATACTAAGGATGCAGAGCCTAGTGGCTCCAGAAAGTAAGTACTGGACTACAAACTATAAGGTCAATGGTTCAAGCCCACCAGAAAGATGAGACTTTCTGCTTCCACAAAAGATGTAAAAGCCTCAGAAACTCTGTACAGAGTTGCTATGAGTAGAAACGGACTCCATGGCACTTAACAGCAACAACAGCAACCCTAAAGATTTTTGGAGGTTTGAGTCCACCCAGAGGCAGCATGGAAGAAAGGTATGGAGGCTTGTTTTCATAAGGATTGTTGTTGTTAAGCGCCATCCAGTCAGTGTCGACTCATAGTGACCCTGTACAAGGTTTCCAAGAAGCAACTGGTGAGTGTGAACCACCAACCTTGCGGTCAAACTGATCTTGCAGTCCAGCGCATTAAGCCGCAGCACCACACCAGGGTTCCGTTAAATATGTCCTAATAAGAGAAATACAAGGGTGAGCCAAGTAAACAATATCATTGTCTCTCATATGGGGGTCATCATTCCATGAGTTCAAAGTGACTCAACAGAAACACACTACCTGAAAAAAAACTTGAGGCTTAAATAAGACAGTTATACCAATGAAAACAGTTGCAAAACCAAAAGGTGCTACCACCATACTTATATTCAGACTGAATTATGTTAAAGCCATTGTCTAATGATTAACTATCCCCATGTAAGTAAAAATGAATGGAATCAGTGTGTGAGGTGTTAAAAGGTCCCCAAATGCTAAAGAACTAAAATAAGATCACCCAATAAATACCAAGACTATATCCTAGCTCCCTTACGTTTCACAGATATTATACTGTTGGTGGTGTTGTTAAGTGCCATCAAGTTGGTTCCAACTTATAGTGACCTGAATAGGGTCTCCAAGGCTTTACATCTTTGCGGGAACAGAAAGTCTCATCTTTCTCCCATGGAGTGGCAGGTGGGTTTGAACTGCTGACCTTGTGCTTCACAGTCTAATGCTTATCTAACAGAACCATCAAGCTTCCACAGACATTGTAGACATTCCAAAATGTATAATATGTATGTATGTACTTGTGTCCTGGAGTGGCGCTGTGGGTTAATGTGCCAGACTGCAAAGTCGTTTGAATTACGAGGTTGGCAGTTCATGCTCACCAGCAGCTCCTAGGAAACCCTATACAGGGTCGCTATGGGTCAGAACCAACTCAACGGGACTTAACAACAACAACTTGTGTCCTGCCTCTTCCTGGTCTCCCTCCCTTTCTTTTATTTCTTTGTTTCCTCTGCCATCAAGCACTCTTTGGGTATTATATGTACCAGCGCTCTCTAAATGCTGACAAAAATCTATAAAGACACAGTTCATATAGATTATAGACTGGAAGGAGTCAGTATGTATGGACTCAGGCAAAATGAGAGGTCCTCCAGCGATCCCCTATGCCAGCCCATGTTGTGCACTGTAATGAAGGTGGAAATAACATCAAGTATGAACGTAAATCCAATTTGTCAGTGTAAGACTGCAAGGTAGGTGGTTCAAACTCACAGTTGTTTCTTGGAAATCCTAAACAGGGTCGCTATGAGTTGGGACTGATTTCAAGGCACTTAACAACAACAAATATGTATTATTTAAATCAAGGCAACCATAATGCAAAACAGGAAGCCAGTTTCTAGCCAGCTCTCCATGGAGTCCAGAGACAGAAGAGGAACCACAAAGAGAATTCTGCCTTTGGCTAGCCAGAGTTTTTCTTCACAAGAAGATCAAGTTATCAAGAAAGTCCAGGTAAGCCCTGTGAATGTCCACTGTCAGATGCTGGAAAGCCAGGCTCCCAGGTTGAATGAAGGCACCACAGAGGAGGCTGGACCAATCCTCTATGTGTGAAATGGTACAATGGAGCAACAGTACCTGGTGAGCCAACAGGGCTATACCGAAGTGCCAAACAGGTCCTCACCTTGTTTCCTTCTACCCTGCAACAGCTGTACCTCAGGGACCATTAGGAGAACTGAGAAAAATTATTAGGAACATTGGAAATTATTCCTAACAAGCATTAAAACAGTGTACAAAACTAGAATACTTAAAACAGTATAAAACTGGTCCATTATCACTCTTGTAAATCAACAGAATAAAAGAGAGTTCAGAATTTGACACAGATACAGAAAACCATTTTTATATAATAAAGACAGAATCTCCAATCAAAGGGAACAGGTAGCTGATTTAATAAAGATTGTTAGGATTATGAATCTAGTTAGACAGAACAAAACAATGGAGTACCCTTTTCTAAAATAGCATATATTTCAGATGAAACTACAACTAAAACATAAAAATGAAATTATAAAAAAAGTTAGCAAAACAAGTCCTATTGTTCAAAATTTTGGAATGGGAAAGGTCTTTGTAAGTATGAGCTTAGAAGCTATAAAAGTACTTGACTTCATAAAAGCTAAACATTTTATATAGAAAAATATGTATCATAAACAAAATTAGTCTACAAAGAACAAACCAGAAAGGAATTTATAACATGCATGACAATTGTCAAATTGCTTTAATGCACTCTTAAAAATCATAAGAAAACATTTTTAAATGACAATATAAACAAATAATAAAAACATAAAGAAATAAATAGCAATAAAAAATAAATAAATGAAAAGATGTTCAACTTCATAATTAAAGAAATGAGTATTTAATATTAGTCAAGTACCATGTTGGCAAATATAAAAAAGGTATACAACCACTATTTGACAAATTTTGGAGTCCTGGTATGATGCTGTGGGTTAATGTGCTGGACTGCAACGTTGGTTTGAATTGTAAGGTCGATGGTTTAAGCTTACCAGTCACTCCTCAGAAACCCTATACAGGGTCACTATGGGTCGAAATCAGCTCAACAGCACTTAACAACAACAAATTAGGTAAATTTTATGGAAACCATAGTCAAGCGAGATATCATATTCCAATATCTTTTTTGTCAGGCAATTTTACAATCTTCCTTAACCTTTTAACGTGTATACTGGATGTTCTATGAAATACTTACAGAGATACATATTCATAGCAGCTTTGTTTAGGAGAGTAGGACACTACCACTAAATTACATATGTGAATTTGTAATAAACTAGTTAAGTAGTTGTTTGTTGTTAAGTGCTATCCAGTGAGTTCTGACTCACATTGACACTGTATAGACTTTCAAAGGAGTGAATGGGGAGTTTGAACTGCTTACCTTGTGGTTCAAACCAACCTGGCAGTCCAGTGCTTTGTCCTACAGTGACACTAGTTAAGTACATTATGGAACCTTAGAACAAAGAATATTAGTAATCTAGGTAAAGGAAATAAGGTTAATTTATCCATACTGACAATGAAGTCTATTGCCAATATGGTGTTTGTAAGTACAAGACGCCATAGACAGATATGTAACTCATGTTTCATTTCTGAACAGTTCGTATTACCAGTGACTAAAAAAGATGTAAAATCACATATTAGACAAATGATGGGCACCTCTGGAGATGGGAGAGAAAACCCTCTCCAGAGAAGCTATCTTGTCCAACTTCTTGAAATAGATCATTATATTTTGCTTTTACACTGGGTATGCTTTCTTTTTTCTTCTTTTTCTATTTATCCATTTTAAAAATAATAAGAGCAAAGCTTTTTTAAAAAATTTCAACGAACATTAAAGATCAGGAAATCTGCCAGTTTGCCATTTGAGGTACATTACATTACCTAGTTGCTTCTCTTCTCTAAAATAAGGGCACTGGTACAATTTCTAAGGTCTTTTCAGATGAATGTTTCTAGGATTTAGAAATAAGATCCTTTTCTAAAAGAGCACACATGGTTGCCCAACCCAGGCCCAAGAAAGATGAAAGGCACTGAGGCATCCATCACTGGTCCATTTCCTCCTCGCCTTCTCCTCAGGAGTCTCCCACCACTTTAGGCCCGGCTCCGTAGACCTGTTTATAGTGTCTCTGCCTGATTTATCTTCCTCCTTGCCCCTAGTTCCTGGATTGCTTTCTCATTATTCCTTCTGGCCTGGATCTGGCTCTAGACGTCTGGGTCCTATCAGTCTTTTTTTTACATAACTATCCCCAGTTTGTTAGCTGTATACAAAGTATATATATAATCCATCCATCATTTCACACCCTGCAAGTGACTGTGTCTGGAATGGAAGAATCTGCTTGCACCACACAACACTTAATAGGCAAGATTGCTTTTCACTAGCAGAAAGAAATCTGCCAAATACACTCTATTCATTTTAATACCTCTGTCTCCCAGAAACTGCAGGGTGGTCACATTATAGAAAGCAATTAGGTATAGTGACTCTTCTTGTAGGATTTCTGGAGGAAGGGCAACAGCACAAGTGTAGCCTGTGAAAGTCACTGTATAATTCCGAGAAAAACACACAGGACAATTTAACTAAATACTATTACAACTTGCCCTTTATTTTTGACAAACCCTGGCTGGTTTGCCGTTAATTTCTTTCTTTTTTTTTTTTCAATCAAGGCTTTATTGTCGATTTAAAGAAACTTCGGAAACAGGTGTTTTGTTGTTTTCACAAATGATAATCAAACCAAAAGTAATTTGGAGATGCTACACATTCTTTCGTGATTCAAAATAATGAGTCATACAACGTCAAGTGAGGCTTATTGAAATCTTGTCTCTTCAGCTAATCTTCCCTGGATCGCTGCAGAAGTAACTTTTTCAAATAGAAAACACTCATACCAGCAAAGGAACCGTACAAACGTGGAAATGATACGTAAAGATAAACAGACTGTGTGATGGATACGTGGCATGTTAGAAAGTACACACACAGAAGGAAGACACTTAACCAGAGGCAGAAGCCGCTATGTTCTTAGCTACGGTGCACACAGCGAGCCGCAGGTCCACAGCTTTCGTTCTACTGTATCTGCTGAAGTGAAGTTAAAAAAAAGTCCCTGGAGACACGTGGGAGTGTAATGTGCCTGTAAGCAGAGCAGTCTTCACAGGACCCCGAGGACCACGCAGGAACCCTGCCCGCTGGCGACTCTCAGAAAGACAAGATGGTCTTGTGAATGATCTCCACAGACTCACGAATCTCATCCTCCTTGATGACCCGTGGTGGAGCCAGTCTGATGATGTCATCGTGGGTCGGCTTGGCAAGCAGCCCATTGTCTCGAAGTCGGAGGCACACTTTCCAAGCATCATAGTCTTTGGTATCTTTAATGACAATAGCGTTCAATAATCCTTTTCCCCTCACAGCTGTGACAACGTCAGATGGTAGCTTCATAAGCTCGTGTCTCAAGAGAGTACCATTTTGTCGGCATTTTCAGCCAAGTTTTCTTCTTCTAGGACCTCGGCAGCCCAGGGGGTTCCCACCGTAGGTTGAGCCGTGTTCCCTGGGCTTGATGGTGAGCATCACGTGGTCATCACACCTCAGAGACCGGGTACAAGCCCCCAGAAAGGGCCTTGCCAAGGAGGACGACATCAGGACTCACGTCTTCATGATCAACAGCCAGCCGTTGGCCAGTGCGGGCCAGTCCCATCTCTTCATCAGCGATGAAGAGAACCTGGTGCTGCGTGCAGAGCTCTCGCACACCCTTGAGGTAGCCTGGGTGGGGAACAACACCACCTGCTTCGCCCTGAATGGGTTCCACCCTGAACTCAGCAACTGTTGGGTCCTGAAGAGCGCGCTCAAGAGCAGGGAGGTCGTTGTAGGGAATGATTTCAACACCTGGCATAAATGGTCCCAAACCATCGTAACTGGTGGGGTCCGTGGAGCTGGAGATGGCAGGCAGCATTCTACCCCAAAAGTTTCCAGTTGCAAAAATAATCTTGGCTTTGTATTTTGGGATGCCCTTGAAGGTGTAGCCCCACCTCCTCCGAGCAAGCTTGCAGGCTGTCTCTCCTGCCTCCACTCCTGTATTCATAGGAAGAACTTTGTGGTACTTGAAAAGCTTTGTTACGTACCCGGCGGAGCACAGAGGCAGGCTGCAGATGGGCGAGCTTGGAAAGCAGCATGTCTGTCCAGCGGGAATGCAAGCAGATACTCCTGAAGGAGAGATTCAGAAGGGAGAATCTGAAGATGAGTTGTTTCTTAAACTTCTTCCGGGTTCCGAGACTTCCACGGTCGCACTTCCTTTCTTCCTATTCAGTTTAGCCCTGAGAGCATGCAAGAAGCAAAACCGACACCCGGCGAACAGCTGCAGTTAATTTCTTAAACTGCTTCAGAAATACTAAATATTTAGGTAAAAATGTGAACACATGGTTAACATTGTAGACTTGGTATTAAACCTTTTACTGTTTTCAGAGAGATCAACTCTACCATATAAGGTGACTTCAAAAAAATTAATGAAAACATGAAAAGATAGTGGAATTTTTCTATGAACTTTTGAAGCCCCCCTCCTATGTTAAAATTAAACTAAAATAACAAAACCCGTGACACAGAGTTGACTCTAAGTCACGGGGACCCACAGACATCAGAGTAGACGTGTGCTCCACAGGGTTTTCCTTAGCTAATTTCTTGGAAGGAAACCATTAGTCCCTTCTTCCAAGGCACCTCTGGGTGCCTTTCAATGAGCAACTGAGTACCATAACCATGTTGTTATCAGGTGCCATCGAGTCAGAACCGACTCATAGAGAC
>NW_006408676.1:1769944-1776072 GCF_000296735.1 Chrysochloris asiatica | reverse complement strand
TCTTTTTGACAATGAACGCAACACCATTCCTCTTCAATTTGTCATTCTCTGCATAGTAAACCATGTGGTTGTCAGATTTAAAATGGCCAATACCAGTCCATTTTAGCTCACTAATGCCTAAGATATCGATGTTAATGCGTTCTATTTCATTTTTGACAACTTTCAATTTTCCCAGATTCATACTTCGAACATTCCATGTTCCGATTTTCAATGGATGTTTACAGTTTTTTCTCTTCATTTTGATTTGTGGCCCATTAGCAAATGAAGGTTCTGTGAGCTTTTCTCTACTTGGAGGAGGCATTTTTTTCCCCAGTTGCATTCTGAGTGCCTTCCCACTTTCCAGTCCTGTATCTGACAATGTTTCTCTGCTATTCATAAAGTTTTCAGTGACTAGCGATTCGGAAGTAGTTTGTCACTCTTCCTTTCTATCTGTCTTTGTTTGGAAGCTCATCTGAAACCTGTCCACCATGGGTAACCCTGCTGGTTATTTAAAATACCGGTGGCATAGCCATCATAATCACAGCAATTCAAACCACCACAACACGACAGACAGACGAGTGTTGGTTGCTTGGTTGCTGTTAAATAGGAATCTCCTTGTGCTAGGGCCCTTAAGTCTGGCTCAAAGGCGGGATTTCTGTCCTTGGATGTCAATCAAGAGGCAGAAGCGCAGCAGGGGTGACTGGGTTGTAGTGAGACGCTTTGGGCTGGGCTTGTGGGTCTCTAAGTTGGTCGACCCCGCCTCAAAGCCAAGATCCAATGGTTAGGCTAGGAAGGCGCTCTCCGGTCAGGGGTAAGTAGGAAAACCTGGCCGGCCCCTGCAGTCTCTTCCTGCTAGGCTGCATCTCCCCATAGACCTGGTCTCCAGACACCTCTCACCCCGTTGCTCCGTGGTCTGGGTTTCATTTAACACCTCCACCAGGTCTGCGCAGTTGTTGCACATCGTTTAGCCGCCGCCCTCCATGATAGAAGCCCTCACGCACCACCAAAGGTTTTACCTATGTTTTAGGGATTCATTATCAGATCCTTCAAACTTAGCCTTTAATTTCAATGGAAGAGGTGAAAGCACCCAGTGTGTTAAGAAGCTTCCCCAGTCACACCTGGTAGTGCAGGAAGGCTCTAACTCAGGACTGAGAATGCTCCTGGGTGAAAAGACACATAGCCAGGTGTCTCACCTTCTGTGCTGCTTCAAATTTAACACCCAAGTGCATCATGACATGATCCAACCAACTTATGACTCTGTGTGCGGGGGCTGTAAGAAGCTAAGAAGAAAGGAAAATGACAAACCATGTCTGTTTCACACAGACATTGAAAAATTCAATTGGAAGTCTACTATGTTATACATCTCCCTATAAAGAAAATGCTATCAACCTTTAAAGCACATGCTGCTGATTCCCTGAAGTTGTGTTTGGTGAGAGGGAAAAACAATGAAATCAGATGACACACCAATGGGACTATGTTTAGTTCAAACTCGGAGCAAAAATTCCCAAACAGATCCAGCCTGAGCTTCCTCCTTTCAC
The DNA here is from genome assembly GCF_000296735.1 of Chrysochloris asiatica. Lineage (NCBI taxonomy): Eukaryota > Metazoa > Chordata > Mammalia > Afrosoricida > Chrysochloridae > Chrysochloris > Chrysochloris asiatica. Next base: position 1,774,555 of record NW_006408676.1, on the reverse strand, counting down.
AAAAGGGAAATTGACAGAATACATTGACACAGGCTTGCATTCTGAGAGCCAAATGACTGCACAGTGAACTCCCCCTGCACTCTCCCAGGAGCTGTGCGTTGGTTCTCCACACTACATATGTCAAGATGGTGAGGCTGTGGTGTGACACATTTCCACAACACCCCTTCCAGTGTGATCAGGCATATATCCCAACACATCAATGCTCTACATACATTTGCTTAAATCAATAATTCATGAAACAACAACTACCTACCCCTGAAGCCATTTCCAACTCCTAAACACCACACGTACTCACATACACATTTTAAGCAGGAGATGGAGTGCATGCTGCAATTCAGATAGAGGGGATGCTGGTCCACTGACACCTATTTTAAATCACTGAGGAGTGAGCTACTGGATTCCAAAGCAATGGGCAGAGTTTTATTTCAAAAGAAAAATGCTGTGATTACATGCTGATAAGATTGGTCTTCATATGGAACCAAAAGTAGGATAGGTTGTGGATATATTTAAACTACCTGGTAGGTATGCTGTATATGTGTGTGGGAAGACATCTGCCTGATCTCCACTCCTACAATGCAAGGGCCTCTGGATCCATTCATTAAGAACTCACCTTTACCCAGCAGTTCGGGCCTCCTGTGTCTAGTGCAATATGAACAGAGTTCTAATAAAGCGGAGCACAGAACTCAACTATAGAAAGGAAGTCTACTGATTTTTTTTTTTTTTAAACAAATGGAGAATTTTACTCTGTGCCTAATAATTCTGGATATATATCACTTTATATTTTCTAGGCAAATTGTCTACACACCGACCAGTAACATTCATCTACTACCAAAAGCGTATCAGTGTCACATATGACATTTTAAAATTACCAACCATTTTCTAAGCTCTCACATTAAAGAAGAAAAAAAATGCTTCAGAAAAGTTTATAAGCAGGAAAGAGTACAATATTTATATATAAATAATATCCAAACACAGTTTTTAGAACAGTTTCTCTAAGAAATAATTTTCTTTAAGGTATTATCAGTCACACAGGTAAATTTTTTTTTTTTTTTTCCGTTTCTTTCATGAAAAATGTGAGTCAGAATAAGGCTGTCACTTCAGAGTCAGAATTAGGCTCTGAAGCAAGCAGTTCCCGGGCCAGCACTGTGGATATATGGGGGAATTATCCGAATCTGACAGTGTACTTTTCATTATGTGTATGGTAAATTATGTTGTTGTTCTTGTGTGCTGTTGAGTTTGTTCCAACTCATAGCTACCCTGTACAGGTTTCTGAGGAATGACTGGTGAGTCTGAGCCCCCGACCTCGCAGTTAGCAGTAGAGCGCTCATCCTACAGTGCCACACCAGGACTCTTTATAAAGCAGTGCTGTTGTTAAGTGCTGTCTAGTTGTCTAACCCATACCAACCCTGTGTAGGGTTTCTGAGGAGTGACTGGTGAGTCCGAACTGCTGACCCTGCAGTTCAAACTGACTTATAGTCAAGTGCTTATCCTACAGCACCACACCAGGACTCTTTCTGAAGTATAGTCTTGACTTACTAGTAATCTAACTTTAGTAAGGCATTTCTAATGACAAATATGGCACCTGTAGAAAAAAAGAAAGTTGAATTTCTCAATCTTTACCCATTAAAATTGAGTTTATCTGGTGGGATATGAGCACAGGAATGTGAGATTACGGTGCTCTGAAGGGCACAGTGACAAAGCCAGAATAGCCAATCCTGCAGGTTCCTCTTGCTGCTCTCTTCTACGTGGGCTGTGAACCCTTGGGTTCTTTCTACCCCTCTTCTACTGTTAGCATTTCCGAGGTGATTCTTTAGCACAATGATTCCTGGACCAGTAGAAAGATTCCCACCACCTGAAAGCTTTTTAGACATGCAAACTCCCAGGCCCCATCTATTAACTGAATCAGAAACACAGATAGTAGTTAGGTTCTCAAACCTTAGCATGCATCAGAATCACCTTTAGGGTTTGTTAAATAATGCCCCCACATAGTGATTTTACTATAGGATAATCACTCGACCCCAAGGTTGGTTAGAACCTCAAGGTTTGTGGTTCAAAGTCACCAGCTGCTCCTCAGAAACCCTAGACAGGGTCACTATGAGTTGGAAGCCAGTCCAGGCACTTAACAACAACAACAACAATGCTGCAGGACATCAGAGCACATTCTGGAACTGAACTCTAGTCATCCCTTCTTCCTTGTGTTCACCCAGAGTTAAACTATAGATTGTGGCTTCTGTTTAGCTGAGTCTAGATCATATATCTATATCCTACCCATGAACAAATGAGGAAACAAGTATGAAAAAGTCTTGCAGAGGACAGTCAGGACCTTGACTCTACTCAGGTACACAATACGAAAGGTCCTCTAATGGGAAGGGCATTTGGATGCTGGGTAAACAAATTGATGAATATCCTCCTTCAGGTGGGATGCTGGAAGGCAGGAGAAGATGACATGAAGATGTAGTGACAGTGAATGCTGCTTAAAGTACCTTTTCCACTTAATGAAGCAATCCCTTGGCAATGTTACAGACTTCTGCAGTTGCATACCCAGTTGATGTTAGATTCTGCCTGGAATTGACTTCCATCTCCATAGGGCTACATTCTATTCATTCTCCAAGAGCTATGGCATAGTGCTCCTGGGTCCCACACTCCAGTTCTTACACCCATTGAAAATAACTGTTCCCTGTATAAATACAGTGTCATATCTCGACTATACCATAATCATATGCCTCCCTCCAGGGTCAGAGCAAGGGCTACTTCCCCAATTGCCTTGTGCCTAGATGAGACCTGTGACAGTTCCCTATTTCAGTCCAAGATCTGGCTTCAAAAGGTACCACAAGATCTTTTACCCTTTCAGTCATGTCTGTCCACCATGATGGGAGCAAGGACTCCAATATAAATGAGCCAATATTAATGGGAAGAGCTCACACACCTACATCACCACCTGAAAGAGAAGAATCATGCTGCTCACACTGAACACTGGATGGATAAGGAATTAACTTCTTTCATATGAATTCACTAGAAACTGAGGGTTGTTGATTACAGCAGCTACCAATAATTACATCACTAATCCACTCTTCCTCTGTTTACACAGAGTGTTTGCACCTGCATTATTGCTAGTTTTTTTAAGAATCTTTCTTCCTCAAGAGATTCTAACTTTTCCCCAGCACCTAAGAAAGCCCTCACAATGTAGTCAATCAATAAATGTCTGATGAAGGAAGAAAGGAAAAAGAGAAGAATGTAGAGGAAGTACAGGTCGCCTATATGAAATGGGATGCTACCCATTAACAGTAAGTGCACTCTTTAGTACAGATTATTGTGCAGCCTGCCCCCTGCCCATCTGTCCTGATCTACCTTGAAAGGCAGTGAAGAAAAGTGGAAAGAGAATTACATTTGGAAACAGGATGATGGTTCAAATTCATTATTTAGTGTGTTTTTACATTTAATCACACCAACTGAGTAATATGTATCCCAGTCCTCCTGATACCCCACAGGCTTGTGATAAAGGTCAAATTAAATCAAATCATTCATTGCTCCTACATATGGTGCATGATTTTGTGGGCTACTGACTGTATTATGCCCAGAAAATATAGAGGTAAAGGACAGTTCCTGCGGACCTAAAGTTTACATTCTCAAGTAGAGGAGCGGAATAAGAGAATATGTGAACATGCTGTGTAACTTGAGAAGTACTATGTAATGTCATTGTTGATGTTGTTAAGTGCCGTGGAGTCAGTTCCGACTCATAGTGACCCTGCACAGGGTTTCTGAGGCGATAAATCTTTATGGGAGAAGAACACCTCATCTTTCTCCTGCAGAAACACTGGTAGTTTTGAACTGCTGACCTTGAGGTTAGCAGCCCGATTTGTAACCACTATGCTACCAGAGCTCCTTATGGAATGTCATTAGACCACTGTAATAGTTGGGGTTCTGTGTCAACTTGACTAGGCCAGGATTTCCAGAGGTTTACAGCTGGGATGTGCTGATTCCCATGGTGAGGAAACCTAATACAGGCATAGTTAGCTCTATGATGAGAGGCTCTGAGCAACCAATCAACTGAAGGGATGCTTCCTTAGAGGTGTGACTGCTCCCAATATAATGGACATGTGGGAGGGACTCCTTTTCTCTCTCATTGGGGACCTGGAACTCTACAATTGTAAGCCATTTCCTTGATAATCAACTTCTCTCTCTCTCTAGCTATATATGTGTGTGTGTGTGTGTGTGTGTATATATATATATATTACACAAGGAGCTCTGGTAGCGTAGTTGTTACAAATTGGGCTGCGAGTCGCAAAGTCAGCAGTTTGAAACTACCAGCTGTTCTGCCGCAGAAAGATGAGGCTTTCTGCTCCCATAAAGATTTACAGCCTCGGAAACCCTGTACAGGGTCGCTATGAGTCGGAACTGACTCCACGGTATATAACAACAACAACAACAACAATATATAGACACACATTGTTGTTGTTAAGTGCCATTGAGTTGATTCTGACCCATAGTGACCCTGTATAGGGTTTCCAAGGAGCAGCTGGTGAACTTGAACCACCGACCTTGTAGTTCAAATGGCTTTGCAGTCTGGCACATTAACCCACAGCACCACACCAGGACACTCACATTCTCTCT
>NW_006408676.1:1762937-1769774 GCF_000296735.1 Chrysochloris asiatica | reverse complement strand
ATTCCACAGGAGAAAGATGAGGCTTTCTGCTCCCATAAAGATTTACAGGCTCAAAAACCCTGTGCAGGGTCACTATGAGTCAGAACTGACTCCATGGTACTTAACAACAACAATATGTGCTTCACTGGTTTTGCTACTCTGGAAAACCCTGCCTAAGACATGTGGTATTGAAAGAGTGGGGTTCTAGAGTAAAAAAAAAATCCTAAGTTTGAGCTTTCTAAATTGGTTCTCAAGTCATACTTCCATTTCATAGAATTCAGCCTTAGACTGATTTTGAATTTGGTACCCTTTCCATTATGTGGAGTCTGAGGAAGTCAGACACAGTCCCTAATTGGTTTAAACAGTTGGTGCTGTAAGCAGAATTCATTGCAATGGCTTCACACCTATGAATTTACGAGGTTTTATAAGAGAAAGAAAGAAGGGACATGGGAAAAAAATATTTCAGTAGAGGGGAGAGCAGCAGCATCTGCCCAAGACACGCTGGTTAAAAAAAAAAAAAAAAAAAAAAAAGCTGATAACAGGGCATGGACCTACAGGAACCCATCCTGCCAGAAGCCCAAGGTTATATATATATATATGAATGAGGTTAGTCCAAGAGAGTAGAAAAGTTTGAACTTGAGTGTTTTAAAAGGTTTATGTATTTGCCTTCTGGATATTGATTTCTCCTGCCTATTATTGTAAAAGAGACATACATGTGTGATAGAAAGGAATATTGTGTGTGATGATAACAGACAGCTTGTAAGGCTGCCTTCAGCCTGTACTTAATTGGAATTGCTAAAAGGGAAGTTTGAATTTTCTGGGAAAAGAATAGGCTTCTGGGTTTAAGCTTTTGTAGAGTATGGGCCTTAGGTGGAATCCCGAGCCTTATCCAGAACCTTCAGAGTTTGGACATTTGCATTTGAACAGGCATGCAGATCAACCCAGAACTGCTGGGAAAGCAGGAGATTCTTACAGAAAACAAGAGCAACAACAACAAAATGGACAGTTTGGCATTTTCAATTTCTGGACATCAAAGCAAGGAAAGGCAACCCATCGGAGCAAACATCCTTCTAGGACTGGAAGTTAATGGGAACCAGTAAGCAGTATGCATGTTGTTGATCACCTAAGTCTACATGTGTGCAGAATTGGGAGAAATGCAGCAATGAAGACACATCGACTCGGTCTATGCTCCTAGGTTACTGGGATATCCGCAGGCTGGCTCTTGCCATCCGCATGCTCCTAGAGTTCACAGATAACAATTATAAGGAGAAACGTTACACGTGTGGAGAAGCTCCTGACTATGATCGAAGCCAATGACTGGATGTGAATTTCAAGCTAGATCTGGACATTCATAATTTGCCCTATCTCGTGGATGGGAAGAACAAGGTCACCCAAAGCAATGCCATTTTGCGCTACAATGCTCGCAAGCACAATATGTGTGGTGAGACAGAAGAAGACAAGATTCGAGTAGACATCATAGAAAATCAAGTAATGGATTTCCGCATGCAACTTGTACAGATCTGCTACAACCCTGACCATGAAAAGTTGAAGCCTCAATACTTGAAACAGTTACCTGGACAACTGAAACAATTCTCTTTGTTCCTGCGGAAATTCTCTTGGTTTGCAGGGGAAAAGCTCACCTTTGTGGACTTTCTCACTTATGATGTCTTAGATCAGAACTGCATGTTTGAGCTCAGGTGCTTGGATAAGTTCCCAAATCTGAAGGCTCTCATGTGCCGTTTTGAGGCTTTGGAGAAAATAGCTGCATACATGCAATCTGACCATTTCTTCAAGATGTCCATCAACAACAAGATGGCCCAGTGGGGAAACAAGAGGCTATGCTGAGCAGAAGGCAGAGATGCACTACTTGTCTTGTTCCACCCTGTCCCTAGGGGCCTTTTCCTCTATCATTTCTGTTGTTTTCAATAAATAGTACTTAAGCTAAAAAAAAAAAAGTTTGGAAATGTTTTATTGACACCCATTGACCTTGAGATAAAAGGAGAGGGAAGGCTGACTGGACTGAAGATAAGGGAGCTGTGTGATCTTCTGCGCCCATGGGCACTAACGTAGGCCATGGGGGATAGGGCTGAGAACGAAGGTGCCAGTTGGTTTGAAGTGTGTGAAATCCTAAACTTGCAAATGGTACCCATTTGACCTTGCTTGGATGCCTAGGGCTGAGCTGACCAGAACCTAGCCAAATGAAGTCAAAGATGTTTGATACTTTGAGTAAATGTCAATTCCTACAATTTGATAAACTGGACTTTTGCTTATGGATGCAATTGCTCAAAATTCCAACTAGAATGGAGAATTCTTCAGATCAAGGAACATCCTTGTCTCCTCAGTGTACAGGGTTGATAAGGTCGGACAATTTAGATATTGGCTATCAAAAATGGTGGGGGTGACTATAAAGGCATGAAGTGGCTGGCTTATGAGTTTTCATGGGCATGCTTAGTTTTAGAATTAGAGAATAAAGGAGAATCCTCACTGTTTTCCTCTTTTCCAGATGGGTCTGGGTAAAGGGGTCTTTGGGGCTATGCTGATAGGATTTCAATTGTAAGTAACAGTTTGTAAGATTAATTGTGATTGAAAACTGTAATCATAGAAAATATGTAACTAAAAGTGGGGAATCCTTTCATTTCAGAAATAGATGATCCCAGGACCACCATCCACCATTAAGGAAGAACATGCGTGGAGCGAGCAATTCCTGCCTGGAAAAGCAGCAACAAAAGAGACAACGGCAAAGAAGGATCACATGGAAAATACAGCAGCTATGGACTCTAGTAAGGCTGTGTACCTATAAGCAGGTGACTGTCTTGCAGAATGTGCCCTTTGGACATTTAAATAAATATGTATTTTTCTTCTGTATTGCATGTGTGCATCAAATATTTTTGCTTTCTTAATTTGTGACATATAAGATTAAAAACGGGGTCACTGCATTTTGGGTTGTACTTGTTTTAGTTATGTTTGGAGCAAGTGTGACTTTTTAATTATCTTTATTTAGAGATTATAGGTAGAGTTTACAGGTTTCAAGTTGACAAGGGTGGACTATTATAGTTTGGGTTCTATGTCAACTTGACTAGGCCAGGATTTCTAGGGGTTTAGCAGCTGTGATGTTCTTATTTCTGTGGTGATGAAACCTAACACATGCATAGTTAGCTCTATGATGAGTAGTTATGAGTAGCCAATTGATTGAAGGGATGCTTCCTTGGGGGTGTGGTCTGTTCCCAAGATAATGGATGTGCAGGAGGAAATCTCTTCCAATGGGGACCTGGGACTCAATAATTGTAAGGCATTTCCTTGAAAATAAAGTACTCTCTATATATAATACAAGGGTGAGTCAAAAATTGTCTGGTAATTATACTCTGGTAAAACGTCCATCCACGTCTATGGCAGACGACAACATTTAGCATGCACTTGAAGTGATTCTGTTGAATCATGACAGTGGATTATGTGGCAAATCATTTGCAAATCAGCAATGCCTTTGCCTATGAACTAATCCAAGACAGACGTGGGTTTTGAAAAGTTTGTGCAAAATGGGTATTGAAACAACTCAGGGAAGAGTATAAACAGAAACATTTGGAGATCTGCAAACAAAACTTGGATCGACACTCAATGGAAAAAACGTGTTTCTTTAAAAAATGTGTTACTGGTGACGAGTCATGGATTCATTACTATGAGACTGAGAGTAAAGCCAGACTATGGAATGGAAACATCATCAATTGCCTACCAAGAAAATGTTTAAAAGTCACCTATCAGTTGGAAAATAGATGCTTAGTTTTCTGGGATTCTCAAGTACCAGGATTGGAAGACTATCAGAAGAAAGGATCAATAATCAATAGTGATCATTACAGTGAGACGTCCACTGAAGAACTGAAGCCTAAATTTGTGATTAAGCGTAATCATCCTATCATATTTCATTTCATTGCAATGATTACAATCCCCTCCATGCATCATCATTTAATGGCTTTTGCTTCCATTCCCTCTGCTTTTGTTTTTGTTTTGTTTTGTTTTTTGGATGTACACTGAAGCTATTCAGGAATATATAACTATTGAAACAACCAAAGGATACACCCCGTAAGCCTGCCACTCTCTCCCTTCCTGAGTCCAGAGTCCCCAGCCACTCCTTCTCTCCACATCATCGTCTCTGCCTCTATCTCTGGCATCACTGTTTCTCTGGATAGTGTCCCGCTCTCACTCTTCTCCCTTGATGGTCCAGGGACCTCTGCTCCTAGACTGCAAGATCAACCTCTCCCTTCCTTTTGTTACAAGACGTCTGTCTACCTTTACAACACTCACAATCAGTCTTGATAGCAATTATTTACTATTAAACCACAAGAGTCTTATCCCCATCTCCTTTCAACAGTCCCATCCAGACAAGTTGGAAACCACTCAGGGGAGATTCTACCTTCCCCCGCACCCTCTGAAACTAGGCTCCCTCTTGAAAGCTTGTAAACCAGTCACTTCATGCCTTTGTAGCATACCCCCTCCCCATTTTTTGTAGCCAATGTTTAAATTGCCCATCCCTGTCAACCCTGTGTACCCAAGGGGTGGGAATGGTCCTGGATTAAAGATCAGTTCCCTCTTTTGAGCTACTACATCCATCAGTATAGGTCAAGTTCATCCAATTGTAGTGGATTACTCTTTTTTTCCTCTTCATTCTTTCTCTAGTTGAGTTCTGATCATTCAGTCATTAAAGCCAGGTTAAATGGGTACTGTCTGCAACTATGGGTGTTCTTGTGCATATCCCCTCACTTCATATCAGCTGGACCCCTCACTCTAGTCCTCTGTGGCCATGTCCCTGTCCCTGGGCCCAGGAGTCCCCAGGTCTCGCCATATTGCTGGCCAACCAGGTCTTAATCCAGGTTGACAGGAGTCTATTAAATGTGGTTGGACTTAGCTCACAACTTCATTGCTGTTTTTCCCCCACTTCCTCTTATTGGTAGACTAACGTGGTAACCAAGAAGACCACATGTCTGCTCATGTACTCCCCCTGAGTCTCAATCTTGGAAAGGGGTTTTCCCTGAGCAGGTCCGACCCCTTGCCTTGATGGCTCCCTGGTGAACAATTTGCTTGTTCTTGTAGTAGTCAATGGGACTGCTGTACAACCCTAAACTTTTAATTCCTACTAAGAAAAACCTGTCTGGGCAAACCTGGCATTCCCTCCAACGTCTCCACAGGGTTACACTCTCCTCATTCTTTAAGAGTTAGAAAAATGTGAGGGGAATTTCTAATCTGCTTCTTTTAGGAAACAAGCAAAGGCCTATAATCAAAAATGCCAAAAATGCCAGCTAATGAGTGACATCCAAATAATGTGTGTGACATTGTTTTCTTTCTTTTGTAATTTTCAAAACACATTATTGTTGTTGTTAGGTGCCATCAAGTCAGTTTTGACTTGTAAAGACTTTACACACAACAGAATGAAAAATAGTCCGGTCCTGTGTCATCCTCACAATTGTTATGTTTGAGCCCATTGCCAATGCCACCAGGTCAATTCATTTCCTTGAGATCATCTTCTTTTTCACTGACCCTCTACTTTACCAAGAAATGTGTCCATCTACAGAAACTCATGGTGAACATGTCCGACATGTGAGAGACAAAGTCTTACCATCCTGGCTTCTAAGGAGCATTCTCGCTGTACTTTTTCCAATGCAGATTTGTTTGTTGACTCACTGGCAGTCCAAAACGTTCAGGAGTGTACATTTAATAGGCTTCTATAACACCATCATTCAAATACACTGATTCTTCCTTATTCATTGTTCAACTTTCACATAAGTATGAAGCAATTAAAAAATACTGTGGCTTGAGTCAGACACACTTTAGTCTCTGATTTGATATCTTTGTTCTTTAACACTTTAGGATGCATGAGAAATTGTAGCATGTGCCAATCAACTTTTTATTCTCCATAGGATCCTTCTCCTTGTGCTCCTTCCAGATTTTATCACAGAGTGCCCATTCTCTGTGACAAAATTAAGTCAATTAAGAGGAAACCTTTCATGTATTTTGTGGAATGGGTGCTCTGTGATCAAATATTTTAGGAATCCTTACCCATATTCAGAAATGACATTTTGAATAAAAGCTCTGATTGTTTCCATTTATAAGCTAATTTTGTCATCAAGGCAAGGTTAGTCAATTTATTTAAATAGCTCTCTTGCTTCAGGGATGCAGCAACATTAGGATGACATACAAATTCAATAACCAATCCCTCTTCTACAGTTAGCACTGCAGGGTACAAATAATGATACATTTTAAGTCTAGGTTCTATACTCAAATACCCCACTAAGCTTACCCAGAACCAGAAATAAGACTTTCTACTTCTGAGAAACATCTAGTTATTTAGAATAATAATAAAGAAACACTCCTGAATGTTTTGGAAAAATCATTTGTAATTGCTCAAGTTAACTATGCTACTGCTAATCGCATGACATGTTGTCCAAAGTAAACTGTCTTGTCCAAGTTACTTGGTATTACTTGTAAAACATTTGGACAATCAAGCAAATACAGACCCCCTTCAGGATATTTTAAAGTATTTACCAACTAATTTACACCAATTAATGTCTTTACTGATTTGATCTCCAACAAGTACTCTCCACTCCCATCCAAGACAGCTAGACATCTAGGAGCAGTTGACAATATTGTGCTGTAATTATATTCTATTATGTATTAGTGTAATTGCACAAGAGTCTAGCATAGTGCTTGGCATGAGATCAAGACAAAAACTGCAATCAGAAGTATCACGTAGGAAGACTCTCAAATTCAGGATGTTTAAAGGAGCTCTGGTAGCGTAGTGGTTACGAATTGGGCTGCGAACCTTAAGGTCAGCGGTTCGAAACTACCAGCCGCTCCGCGGGAGAAAGATGA
>NW_006408676.1:1758326-1762087 GCF_000296735.1 Chrysochloris asiatica | reverse complement strand
AAAAAAAGTTTAAGTAATCAGAATATTCCATATTCCAGTTTAATTATTTTTTTAAAAATCAGGGGTTCTAAGAGAATAGTTAGAAAGCTAGGAACACAGTGCCCTTACTCCAAGGGTGCACCCCTGCTTCTTGCAAATGCCAATTCTCTAAGTATGCTTTGCTGTTATTGCTGCTCTCTTGCATGATAATGTCTCCATCTGTACCACAACCTTCTCATCTATATACAATCATCTGAACAATTTCTTTGGAACTGATTTACCTCTCCAGACACCATCTTTCTTTGTTTCCCTTCTCTAAACTGCTGAAATGCCCACTGCCAAAGTCACATGATCCAGCCATTCTTTTGCTTAAAACCTCTCATGCCATTCCATTACACTCAGTAAAACTAGGAACTCTTTACCATAGCCTGTCAGGCCCCACAAGATCTGCCCTGCCTACCTTCCTGACATCAGCTTGCTCTGCACTCGCTATTGCGCCCTGTGCCCAGTCACAATGGCTCCCCTTGTCCTGCCTAAACATGCCAAAACTGGTGCAGTCACACAAGCTCAGTACTTGTTTTCTCTCTCATTAGAATTCTGTACTTTCTTCAGGCTTTTTGCAGGGCCAGCTCCTCCCCTCCCCTTCTGATTCCGTTAAACTGTCCCCAACTTGAGAGTCCACTCCTGACCACTATGACACAATTATTTTCCATCACATCACTCTGCTAATTTCCCTCACAGCCCTTATGAGCAAAACTACTTTGTTAATTATATGCTTATCATCTTCATTCATTAGTAAAATGTGTGCTTCATGAGAACCTGGACCTTAACTTCGTCACTTGTATATCTCTACTATCTAGAATAATACCCAACATCCAGTAAGCACTCAATACATGTGGGATACACAAATGAATGAGTAAATGAAAGAACAAATAATTTGTGCTAGCTAAATTGATAGCAAGCATGACTTTTATTACTCAGAGATACCGAAAACATGATTTGGAATTTTGGCTCAGTGATCTTATATAAAAAACGAATACAGAGGTGTGTTGTTGTTGTTAAGTGCTGTTGAGTCCGTTCTAACCCACATTGAACCTGTATAGGGTTTCCAAGGGACAACTGATGCATTTGAACTGCTAACCTTGTGGTTAGCAGTCCAGTGATTCCCTAGCTGCATGAAGACTCCTTAATCCATATAGCATGCATTTTATTATAACTTATATAATGAAGTCATCTCTCCAAATGAAATACAGTGTGAAATTTTACTTGATAGAAAGAAATTGTAATTTATAATATATCAATATTTAGACCCTGGGAGAAAGATGAAACTTTCTATTCCTGTAAAGATTTACAGCCTCAAAAACCCTATATAAGGTTACTGTGAGTTGGCATCAACTCAACGGCCCACATGCCACGAACCATAGTTAGAACCAGACACAGATTATCATGGTATTAGGAGTTCCCTTGGAATCCCTGGGTGTTACAAATGATCAGCATGTTTAGCTGCTAATCCAAAGATTGTAGACGGCTTGGGTCCACCCAAAGATGCTTCGGGAGAAAATCCTTGCTATCTGTTTCTGAAAAAAGAAATCTGTCATTGGCTACACTATGGACTAGAGTTCTACTTTAATACACATGAGTCACCATGAGCCCCAATCAACTTGATAGCAACAGGTACCAGTTAGGTATATCCATGCTGCTATCATTCTCTTGCTAGAGAAAGGTGAATAGAATTGATTGTCCAGATGTCACAATTTGAAGAAATATACCGCATCAGAGATGAATGACTTTGCTATTTCTGTTACCTCTCTCCAAGAAATTATCCAAAGGAACTTAATTGTGTCCATAGTGATGAAAAGCTGTCACTGTATCCCTGTGACCTGTACCCACTCAATGCAGATAGCTATTAGTGGCCCATGCATCATAGAGCCCATGATCCACATATTGTACCCATGTAGGCTCACATTTTATCTCCTTGTCGTATCTATCAAACAGAATTAGAAATAATAACACAGACTACCAAAAATGTAAGAGCCAAAATAAATTACTAATTCAGTTAAGGCATAATTCCAATAATGATTCTTTTTCATTGTGTTCATGAAAAGTAATAATTTGCCAAAAGAGTATTTTTTAAAAATACCCATAAACTGCTGACTCTATCCCTTAGTGAAAATGCAGAGCTTTTGTTTCTGTAGGAATTATAGTGGAGAGATATTAGATACAGTGTTAGACATGAAGTAGTATTTCCTCTTGCTTCTTTTATTAGTATTTTCACTCCTGAAACTAAAGAATAAAAATAGTAGGTAGGTTGACCATTTTGCTTTATATCTAAAATAAGGACAACTTTTGAACTTATTAGGAATATTCACTCTAGTATTTGCTAGTTCTTTTCCTTTGGACATATTATTTACCCCATGTGGACTCTTGTTTCTTCACATGTAAAGTGGAACTAATAATAGGACCTTTATATGTGTGTGTGTGTGTGTGTGTGTGTGTGTGTGTGTGTGTGTGTGTGTGTGTGTGTTTGGAGCCCTGGTGTGGTACTGTGGGTTAATGTGCCAGACTGCAAATTCTGAACTGCAAGGTCGGAAGCTCAAGCTCACCAGCTGCTCCTTGGAAACCCTATACAGGGTGGCTATGGGTCAAAACCAACTTGGCAGCACTTAACAACAGCATTATAGGTTTGTACTGAAATGCACGGAAAACATTCTGGTATGTAGTAAGCAAGAGATGCATCTTGTGATTCACAATGTAGGAGTTGTATGTGTCCTTCATGACATATTGTATGCAGAATCATTTTTCCAGAAAAAAGACTGATCTTGAGAACCATTTCCCCTTGGCCAGGGCTTTGATGACCTACCATTTAGTTCTGTCCAAGTCTTGATACAATGGCACTTAATTAAAGATCACCTTCTTATAAGGTCCTCAAAATCTAATCTAGAGTAACTCCATCTACCAATTGATAGCTAGAGTCCTGGTGTGGCACTACAGGATAAGCAACGGATTGTTAACTGCAAGGTCAATGGTTCAAACCTAATAGTCACTCCTTAGAAACCCTATACAGGGTTGCTATGAATCAGAACTGACATGATGGCACTAAACAACAAATGGACAGCTGATCTTCCACAATACTTTAAATGAAGAGACAGTTTCTTTAATAAACAGTGCAGACAAACCTAAATATCCATTTGCAGAAAAATGAAGCAGGTTATACACTTCTTACCACATATAAAAAATAACTCTAGATGGATCAAATACCTAAATGCTAAACCTAAATTACAATTATCAAAGAAAAGATAGGGACAAGCTCAGGGGTCACAATTTATTGCACAAGTAGTCTATCAAACATAATTAAAATACATAAATAGCATCTGATCAACTTGACACCTGGGGTCTTCTAAAACTTAAATATCTATATGCATCAAATCTTTCTCTAAAAGATTAAAAAGGGAACCTACAGATTGGGAAAAAAGGTTTCCAACCACTTATCTAATAAGGAACGAATCTCTAAAATTTATAGAAAGTTTCAACATCTTAACATCAAAAAGACAAACAACGAATTAAAAAGTGGGCAGAGGACACAAACAGGCACATTACAAAGAAGACATCCAGTCAATCAATAAATACAGAAAGACATGCACATGATCTTTAGCCACCAGAGATGCAAATCAAAACGACAATGAGATATCATCTCACTCACACAGCAATAGCAATGATTTCAGAAGCAAAACAAAACAGACTCAGCAACCTAAGACAGAGACATTGCCATGCTGCAGAGTTTC
>NW_006408676.1:1755896-1757847 GCF_000296735.1 Chrysochloris asiatica | reverse complement strand
AACAAAACAGAATACAACAAATTCTGGTGAGGGTGTGGAAAAATTAGAACTCAGACATAGTTGGTAAGGCTATGAAATAGTATAACCACTGTGGAAAATGGGATGGCACTTCTTTAAAAAGTCAGAAATAGAAATAACATATGATCCACCAATTCCACAATATTTTTGAGAGATAAGATCCAAAACATGAATACATCGATGTTCAATACAGCATTATCCACAATGGATGAGTGGATAAGCAAATTATGTTGTTATTGTTAATCATAGAGTCAGTCCCAAATCATATCAACCCTGTATAGGGCTTTGAAGAAGTAGTTGATTGATTTGAACTGCTGAACTTGAGGTGAGCAGCCCAGTGTTTATTCTACAGTGCCACACCAGGTCTCCAAACAAACTGTAATACATACTCACACAATGAAATACTACACAACTTTAAAAAATAACAATGAATCTACAAAACATCACCTAATGTGGTTGAACCTTGAGGACAATACACTGAGTAAATAAGTCAATTACAAAAGTATACATATTATATGAGATAACTATTATTAAAACATAAAGAATATTATTACACACACACAGAAAAAGCTTCTTTGATAGTTATCAAGGATAGGAGGGAGAGGGAGTAAAAATCACAAACTAATGTTGTTGCTGTTGTTAAGTGCCATTGAGTTGATTCCAACTCTGTATAGGGTTTACAAGGAGCAGCTGGTGCATTTGAAACATTGACCTTGCAGTTAGCAGTCCAATGTATATCCTACAGCGCCACACCAGAGTTGTTGTTAAGTGTCATTGAGTCAGTTTTGACTCATCGCAACCCTGTTTCTGAGGAGGAACATATGAGATTGAACCACCAACCTTTTGGTTAGCTGCCTGGCATTTATCCTTGAGCACCACACCAGGACTTCCCAAACCAGAGTTGTGGTTATTAAGTGCCATTGAGTTGGTTCCGACCCATAGAGACCCTGTATAGGGTTTCCAAGAAGTAGCTGGGGGTTTGAACTACTGATCTTGCAGTTCAAACTGATCTTGTGATCCAGCATATTATCTTGCAATGCCACACCAGGAGTATTAAGGTGAGTGAGGAAAAAGACACCACACAGTTAGGAAAGGACAACACAACGTGAACATGGTAAATGAAGACATTGGGAGGAACAAAAGGCAACAATGATAAATACTGTTGTTTACACAAACTTGCAATAATAATACTGGTGGGGGTGGTTGTGGTGTGCCTTCGAGTCTGTTTTCTGACTCACAGCAACCCTGTACAGTGTTTCTGAGGCTGTAAATCTTTATGGGAGCAGAAAGCCTCTTCTTTTTCCCATAACAATACGACTGTTGTTGTTAAGTGTCCTTAAGTTGGTTCTGACTCATAGCAACTCTGAATAGGGTTTCCGAGGCTTTAATTCATTGCAGGAGAAGAAAGCCTCATTTTTTTCTGTGAAGCAGCTGGTGGGCTTGAACCATAGACTTTGTGTTTTCGGTCCAATGCTTATTGTATGGAACCATCACACTCTCTATAGCAATACTAATGAAGAATAATTTATGAGTAGATATAGAAGTAGATATGCAATCTGAACAGACATGGGATGGCATTCGGCATACACTCAGGGGTATGTATATATATATGTTTGGCAGAGGAATTTCTACATATATACTTGCATGTTCTGTAAACCATTATACATGTAAATATATAGTGGTGGTGGTCTGCCGTGGAGTTGGTTCCAACTCATAGTGACTGTGCATAGGGTTTCTGAGGCTGTAAATCTTTACAGGAGCAGAAAGCCTCATCTTTCTCCATGGAATGGCTGGTAGTTTCAAACTGCTGACCTTAAGGTTAGCAGCCCAACTCATACTGCTATGCTACCAGAGCTCCATATATATATATAGTTGTTGTTATGTGCCGTGGAGTCGGTTCCCACTCATAGCGACCCTGTACAGGGTTTCTTTA
>NW_006408676.1:1749577-1755601 GCF_000296735.1 Chrysochloris asiatica | reverse complement strand
CAACTCACAGAGGCCCTGTATAGCATTTCCTAGGAGTAGCTGGTGAGTTTAAACTGCCAACCTTGTTGTTCCTAGTGCCACAGCATATATCCATTTACATAGTAGATCAGGATGAAGGCGCAAATTTATGAAAACTTCTTCTCCACAGCCAAACATAGTCTCAGGTGACAACTAGGCCAACTGGTACAGCACAGACCACAAAGACACAACCCATATAAGACACATAGTAACTTGGGAGAAGGGGAAGGCAATACAAAATAAAGAAGGGGGTCAACAGAAAATGATGGAGGCAAAGGAAGACACTGAAGATTGTACTAGAGGTAAAGCAAACAGAATTATATACACAACCCTCCACTAACAGTATGCAGCGCTATAGAAAAACACTGGACCGCAAGATCAGTTTGAACCCCAAGGTCAGTAGTTCAAACATTATCAGTCACTCCTCCGAAACCCTATACAGGATGGCTATGGCACTTAACAACAACATTAACAATAACAATGAGTGGATGCATAGAAAGGTACATAAGTTGAACAAGTGAAGGAAGGAAATTAGGACTGTAGCTATAAACATATATTTACATCTGACGGGATATTTTACAATGTATTTATCTATGCTGCAAACATATCCACGAATATATTGGAGCATGTTATTGTTAAATGCCATCGAGTCGGTTCTGATAGAGTGACTGGTGAGTCTGAACCACCAACCTTAGTGAGATGCATCTTAATCCGCAAACAAATATTTTTGCTCTTTAATACTTTAGAGAGATCTTGTGCTGCAGACTGGCCTAATGATTTTTTGACTTCTGTTTCCATGACTGTTGATCGTGGATTCAACCCAAATGAAGTCTTTGACAACATTAAAAACAACAACCAAAAAAAACCTATGATAAAAAGAAACATGCATTGTACAGTGACGTTTCTGTTTTCTAATACTATAAGAGAAGAATGTAATGTAATCTGTAAGTTCATTTTGAAATAAAGTGAGGTTCAATCCTATATGCAATAAAACTATCATTTTAACTTTGATAACAAATTGCCTAAAATATATGGCTCATTCCCATAGCTTGGGTAGCTGAGCACGACTAATCTAATTTAATATAATTCAAAATGTAGATGTCTCAGGTTCACCATTGAGAGCCCCTATTTCTATATAGGCACACATTGGAGGTAATGAGATATTTAAGGATCTGCCTTATGTAAGTATGAATAGCTATGCTTTTCTTGATTCATCTCTTTTCATCACTCTTACATATTGCAATTTCTGAGCAAAATGGCAACACTGGCATTTTAGTGTGCTATCACATAAGAACACAGTATCAATTAGTATTAATGATATTAAATACTGATATTTTATTAAGAAGTAACAAGTCACTTCTGTGCTTTCTCTTTTCTTTGTTCTACATGAAAGATGGCTGGAACCTAGGAGCTAAGGTCCCTCTGTCATTTTGGTCTAAGACTCTCCAGGCTAGAAGACCAGAGAAAGAAGTCTAAGATAAAATATGAGGCATCTTCATAAAGTCTATGGAAAAAGTCCAGTATCTTCTAATTCAATTTTTCCATGAAGTTATTAAAGCCTCCTCATATATATTATTCTAAGGAAGAAGGATCTAGTCCAAAGAAATGTATCTGGCCCTGACAGTAAGTGGGAAAGGAGCAGAAAGAAAATGCACACACACACATAGACACACAGGCACACACAACCACACAGACCTCCAATTCTAAAGTAATTCCATCAGGAAACTTCAGATATGGACCTGGACACAAGTTTGCTCAGATGCACCAAGATTATAAATTTATTCTAAACAATTTAAATTTGGAAACTATTTTTAATGAATAATTCAATTTTATAGGTGAACTAGAAAGAAAAGAGAATAAACACTAACATCACATGTCGTGAATGGGAGGTACAAAGTAATACATCCTAAATGAGAACAGTCAGATTTTACTCAAAATAGTAACGTGGCATGTGATTCCCTTAGTGCATACTAAGATTTTAACTAACACAAGATGCAAACGCACACACAAAAAAATTACAACACAACAGCCATATTCATATATATATATATATATATATATATATATATATTTTTTTTTTTTTAATAGCACAGAATACAAGTCTTGCATCACTATTCACGCTACACATGAGTTCCATCAGCAAGTGTGGTTAGCCATCCAACATTTATGTAGATATAGATCATTCTTTACTGCCACTCCCCATTGTTGAATCTTTAACCTTCTCTTATCAGGATTGAGCATGATCTCTGCACATATCACAATTTTCATTCTTTAGTCTTACAAACAGTTTTTCAAAAGGTCTTTCAGTATTATCTTGTTGTGGTCCAGTAATTCAATCACATCATTGCTCTGCTTCAAATGCTCCAATGACTTCCTTTCACATAATGCTATGAAAGCCAGAGCTGTTACCTAGCTTTTGGAGTCAGTAGATCTGACTCCCCACACTCCTTCCATCAGCTCCCACATGTCCATCATGCCTCCAATACTGTGGCATCCTATCTTTTCCCCCAATGTATGAAGCACACTCCTTAGGCCTGAAACACTCTCCCCACTCACTCTTTATGGTCAGCTCCTTCTCGCCATTTAGACCTTGGCTCATAATGTCACTTCCTTTTAGAGAGGCCTTTATGAGCCCACATGACCTCTTGTCATAGCTCAAAGTTTCTTCCTAGCACTCCAGAGATCTGTAGAATAGCTCATAAACTTTTTAGTTATACTGTTGTTGTTTTTTAATTTTACCTTTTATTGTGAATTGGGTGAATAGAGCAGATCAGTTTTCCATTCAACAATTCACACACATTTTGTTTCATGTCACTGATTGCAATGCCCGCAACGTAACCTTAACTCATTCCTCTCTTTCCAATTTCCAATTTCCATTCCTCCTTCTTTCCTAACCCTTCTGAACTACATCCTTGGGTAAATGCTGTCCTTTTTATCTCAAATTATTGATTATCCTATATGTTTTTATTTACTGTTTATCTGATTGTTCACTGAGAATATAATTTAAAATAATTTATAACATTTGTGCTGTTCTTGTTGTTAGGTGTCGTCCAGCTGGTTCCAACTGATAGCAATCGTATCCAAACACTGCCCCATGCAATTCACTGCTTACACCCTGTGCACTTAAATGAATGAATGCACTTTAATTTCACTCAGAAATCCTTCAAAACATCCCTACAATGTGGTTTCCATTAATTATTATTCTAATGCTACTAATGGGGTTAAAAAAAAAAAAAAAGTCTCAAGTTAAGTTTCAAATTCACTTGCTTCATTGTTGTTGTTCCTGTTAACACTGAGTCTGTTCCAACTGAGAACAACCCTATCTATGGTTTCCGAGGAGTGACTGGTGAGTTTGAACTGCCAACCTTGTGGTTCAAAGCAACCTTGCAATCCTGTGCTTACCCTACAGCACCACACAGTATTATAAGCTCTATGAAATAATGCTCTTGATGGATTTTCACAGAATTTTAAAGTCTTCTCATTCATCAGAAAAATATCAAAATCATTAAAATTGGTAATAACATGCACTTGGAAATTATAAGTGGATAAATACTTATCAGCTGTTAAGAGCATTGTTTCTGGAATTAAACTGCCTGATATCAAATCTCAGTTTAGACATTTACTACTCCTATGGTCTTAGGTTCCTAAAGGTCTCTGGGGTTCGTTTGTAAAATAGGGATGAAAACAGAGCCGTAAGTGCTAAATGGGATATTAATGACAGTGATTCCAAAACTACACAGACCTAAAGGAAAAAAAAAAAAAGAATTCAGTAAATGTCAGCTAAAATTATTATTACTAAGAAATATATTTCTGACTTTTAATTACCTAGTAAACCCTTTTCCACACCAAGTTTGATTACATACATTACAATAACCAAAACGTACTGTCCAGATAGCTACTATATTAAGACGTATTCTCCTATGTGTTTTGTGTGGGTTGAAAATCCTTGAGAGGCAGTCTTTCAAGAAATCAGGGCACACTAAAGAATTAATTTAATAAAAGTTAGTGATTAAACATGGGTGAGCTAACACACAATCAGAACCGTTTGTCTTATCCTCAAGAAGAAAGCAGAGTGCTCTAGGAGAATCATTGTCTAGCAGTTAAAATAAAGAGGAATAAGTTTGGTATCTTTGACCTAGATAAATAAAGTCAAACCTGGGAAAGCAAATGCAGTAGGGAAACTAAAGGGAAAGGATGTTGTTGTCAAATATAGTTGAGTCATTTCCAACTCATAGTGACCTTATATAGGATTTCCAAAGACACTGGTAGGTTTGAACCGCCAACTTCTGGTTCACAGTCGAGTGCTGATCCTCCAACATCACATCAGAAGTTCATCCTACGTAAAGCAGGAAGGCGTTTAGAAAACAAGCCTCAGTGTTAATCTGTGTAATAGTATAGGCATGAGAATGAAACTTCTTCACACACAGACCAAGTGTAACAAAAAATTAAAGCACCAGTGTATGTGGCTGGGGCCACAGGCGGCATTGGACAGACCCCCAGCCTTGGGTCTTTTTGTGCTCCTGACAATCCTGGGCCCAGGAGTCAACTGGCAGTGTGGCTGCTCTTGCAGGAAAAGCCGAGCTCATTGCCAGCTCCAGTGACAAAAGAAGTGTTTATAGCAGGCATGCTGACAGCTGTCCGAGTGCCACATTTATTTACAAAATGTTAGTTAAATTACTGACAGTTGGCGCTACGGAAGAAATGCTGAGAGAAAAAGCTGACATTTCTTGATCTAGCGGATGCTCTCAGCACTGGTTCTGCTCTTCCTTCTCTGTATTAATTTCCGTATTGGCTTGTTAGTTTATCTATTTATGACTTCTGGCTTATTTACCAGCTTTTGCTTCAAAGGGGCCTTGGGTGTCCTGCAATTTTATTCCAAAGACCTTTGGGTTAGTTACCCTTAGGATTGGCTGTTCCAACAAGCTTCCTGCACCTGCACCTGCACCCACTCAGCTTGGGAGCTCAGAGGTCTCCAGGAAACTTCATGAGGGCATGGGGCATATCAGTGACTACCCTTTTCAGCCTCAGAAACCCTGTGCAGGGTCACTATGAGTTGGAACCAACTCCACAGTACTTAACAACTACAACAACAATATAAAACCAACAAGAAGCTCTGGTAATATAGCGGTTACAGCACTGTGGGCTAATGCGCTGGACTGCAAAGTCGTTTGAGCCACAAGGTTGATGGTTCAAGCTCACCAGCTGCTCCTTGGAAACCCTATACAGGGTTGCTATGGGTCAAAAACAACTCGACAGCACTTAACAACAACAACAATACTGCTGATAACATGTGCTCTGTAAGTTATGAGTAATTGCTATAATAAACATCGTCTTGTTATTTCTCTTCTGTTGTTCAAGGGCAGGCATTCCTGTGACGAACCTGGACAAAGTGTTTCCATTTTGTATATTTTCAGACAGGGATAACTAAGATAGAGGAAGAAGAATTTGGGTGATAAATGAAGATCAATATGGAAGTTTGTCTGAAATTGTTGCCTTTAGAGTTTTTTTTTTCTTTGTTTTTTTTTTCCTTTGTGTCTTTTCTTATAATACATGCTTATTGACAATTTAAAAATATAGATGTTGTTATTGTTAAGTGCTGTCGAGTTGACTCCGACCCATAGCGACCCTGTATAGGGTATCTGAGGAGCAGCTGGTGAGCTTGAACTGCTGACCTTGAAGTTCAAACGGCTTTTCAATCTGGTGCATTAACCCACAGCGCCACACCAGGACTCCAAAAGTACAGATAAGCAGGAGCAATTAAGACCCCCTCTAAGAGCCCTTGGTAGTGTAATGGATTATGTGCTGGGCTGTGAACGACAAGGTCAGTAGTTAGACTCTCCCAGTCGCTCTGCAAAAGAAAGACGAAACAAACTGTCCCTCATCTGATTATTCAGTAATGCTTGTTAGTAATCTCATACGTGAGCCCTGGATATCCACAGACAAATGTAAAAACCTCCCCTAAAAGCTGAGACTGTAAATTCCAATAAGCCAAGTCCCCCCCCATCA
>NW_006408676.1:1738225-1749374 GCF_000296735.1 Chrysochloris asiatica | reverse complement strand
GAAAGCCTCTGAGACTCTTTACAGGGTTGCTATGGGTTGGAACTGACTTGGTGGCACACTGTCACCACCTAGTAGTCATGGTAGCATTGTGGGTTAAGAGTGGGGGATAAACTGCTAAGTCAGCCGTTTAAACCCATCTGTCACTCTGGGGAAAAAGATGACGCTGTCTTCTCCCATAAAGATTTACAGTCTGAGAAATCCTATATAGAGTTACTATGAGTTAGAATTGACTCAATGGCAGTAGATTCAGATTCTAGACATATAATTAGAAACTACATCCTACATCCTCCTTTATTTTCCCCAACACTATTCACTGTCCCATAGTTTGTACCACATCTTCACATATTCTGTATCTTAAATGCATTTGCTTATTGTTTGTGTAATTCCACTAGAAGGTAAGTTCCATGAAGACAGGGACTGCAGTGCAACAGCTACTGCTGAGCAAAACGGAACCTGTGTAACCACCCACAACATGCACTTACCTGCTGTGAACATGCTCCAACAGAACCTTGCTGCTCTGAGCTCAATTTTAAATGAAAAGAGAAAAGACTATAGGGGAGGCACCAAACACCAGGGCTGATCACTTGACTCAAGATTGCAGGACTCTGAAGACTTTCTCAACCACTCAGGAATTGCCTCACTATGGCTAGAGGCACATCTTGGTTTTGTCAACCTAGAATCCTCAGTACTCACAGACTCAGCCCTCTCCAAGTCCCCTCTCATAATGTCCTTCCTGGATTCCCCAATCATCTTCCCAAGTCCCAGATTTCAGGTGGGTCTCCTAGAGCATCCCTTTAACATCTCTTTCTGAGAGAGTTCAGCAAGCCTATCAGCTTCAAACACCTTTCTGAAAAAAAAACAAAAAACAAAAAACAAACAATAAAAGACTACCATACACATGGAACTTACCAGATGGAATACACAAAACTCAAATTGACTACATCTGTGGGAAGTTTCAATGTAAAACTTCCATATCACCAGCCTAAACAAGGCCAGGGGCAGACGGTGGGAACAGTCCATCAATTGCTCATATGCAAGTTCAGGCTGAAGCTGAAGCAAATGAAAACAAGTCCATGAGAGTCAAAATATGACCTTAAACATATACCACCTGAATTTAGAGATCATCTCAAGAACAGATTTGATGCATTAGACACTAAAGACCAAAGTCCCGAAGAGTTGTGGGATGACATCAAGAACCTCATGCAGGAATAAAGCAAAAGTCATTAAGAAGATGAGAAAGAAGGAAAAGAACAACATGGATGTCAGAACAGACTCTGAAACTTGCTCTCCAGTATAGAAATGCTAAATCAAATGGAAGAAATGAGGTAAAAGAGCTGCAAAGAAAATTTCAAAGGGCAGCTCAAGAAAGTCAAGTTTTATAATGAAATGTATAAAGACCTAGAGTTACAAAACAAAAAGAGAAGATCATGCTCAGCATTCTCAAACTGAAAGACCTGAAAACAAAATTTAAGCCTTAACTTGCAGTATTGAAGGATTCTATGGGCAAAAGATTAAATGATACAGAAAGCATTAAAAGAAGATGAAAGGAGTACACAGAATCACAGTACCAAAAATAAATGGTGAATGTTCAAACATTTCATGAGGTAGTATACAGCTTAGAGTTGGTGGTACTGAAGCAAGAAGTCCAAGGTGAACTGAAAGCATTGACAAAGAACGAGGCTTCAGGAATTGATGGAATACAAATTGAAATCTTTCAACAGATTTAGCACTGGAGTAACTCACTCATCTATGCTAAGAAATTTAGAAGACAACTACCTGGTCAACTGATTGAAACAGATCCACTTTAGTGCACATTCCAAAAAGAGCTGACCCAGTGGAATGTGGAAATCATCAGACAATGTCATTAATATCAGATATAAGTAAAATTTTGCTTACGATAATTCAAAAATGGCTGCAATAGTACATTGACAGGAAATTTCCAGAGGTTTTCAAGTTGGATTCAGATGAGGACTTGAAATGAGGGAATCATTGCTGATGTCAGATGGATCTTGGTTAAAGCAGAGAATACCAGACAGATGTTTAGCTGTGCTTTATTGACTACATAAATTCTTTCAACTGTGCAGATTCTGACAATGTGTAGATAACATTGCAAAGAATGGGTATTACAAAACACTTAATAGTGCTCATAAGAAACCTTTACACAGACCAAGAGGAAGTCATTCAAACAGAACAAGGGGATAGTGAATGGTTTAAAATCAGGAAAGGTGTGTGCCAGGGTTGTATTCTTTCATCCTAGTTATTCAATCTGTATGTTGAGCAAATAATACAAGATTATATAATTATATGAAGAAAAACGTGGCATCAAAATTGGAGGAGGACTCATGAACAACCTGAAACACACAAATGATACGACCTTGCTTGCTGAAAATGAAGAGGATTTAAAATATATTCTGATGAAGATCAAAGACTACAGCCTTTGGTATGGGTTGTACCTTAATGTAAAGAAAATAAAATCCTCACACTGGACCTATAAATAACATCATGATAATTGGAGAAAAGATTGAAGTTGTGCAAGAATTCATTTTGCTTGGATCCACACCAACACTTAGGGAAGCAGTAGTCAAGAAATTAAACAATGTATTGCACTAGGAAAATCTGCTGCACAAGACCTTTTTAAAGTGTTTAAGAGCAAAGATGTCAGTTTTAGGACTAAGGTGACATAGCATTTTCAGTAGCGTCATATGCATGTGAAAATTGGACAATATATAAGGAAAACCATAGAATAATTGATGCATTTGAATTATCAATTCTTTTGGAGAAGAATATTAAAAGTATCTTGGACTGCCAGAAAAACAAACAAATCTGCGCTGGAAGAAGTACAGTCAGAATGCTCCTTAGAAGCCAGGATGGTACGATTTTGTCTCGCATACTATAGACATATTATCAGGAGGGTCCAGTCTCTGGAGAAGGACATCATGCTTGGTAAAGTGGAGGGTCAGTGAATAAGAGGAAAACCCTCAATGAGATAGATTAGTACAATGGCAGTAGCAATGGGCTCAAATGTCATGATTTTGAGGATGGCGTAGAACCCAGCAGTGTTTCATTCTATTGTGCACAGGGTCATAATCATTTGGAACCACCTTTACAGCACCTAATAACAACAACAATAACTATCTTTGGATTATAGGCTTGCTGAAGTCTGGAATACTGCCTTATTTAGCTTGTACTGGAACCAAGAGGACTCAGCACAATGCCCTGCACAAAATGTATTGGGTCAAAAATCACTATGATCTATGCATTTGATTTGGGGGTCAGAAAATAACCTATTTTCACTTTAATTAGTGTTTACAGGATGCACACTTTACTGCTAATCACAAGGTCAGTGGTTCAAACTTACCAACTGCTCCTTGGAAACCCTACATAGAGTAGCTATGAGGAAGAACTGACTTGAAGGCACTTAACAATAACAACAACAATTATAAAAAAAATTAAAACTTCATTAAATAATAATAATGGAAAAAACACACTTGTAATTCTACTGCCCAGAAATTATATGATTGTTAGCATGCTGATATATGATCCTTCTAGCTGTGTATTTTTTAAGCAGGCACTCACGTGGGCACACACCCACATTCAGAGAGTAATGGGCCAGTTGTGACTGATGAGCTGTAGAGAGTTAATGGATAAAATGGCTTCAATTAAGTTCTACCTTTATTTAATTTCAATATTACATCAATTTTAAATTAAGAAAATATTTCATGTTAAATGGAAAAATACAAAATAATATTATAGAACACAATTTCTTGATATAAAGAGCAAAAACAAAGATAATATTTTGCTTAAGAACATTTATATATTTGATAAAATTCTAAAGAAAAAATGATATACTAAACAAATAAACAAAAAACAGGATACTTTTCACAAAGAAGAAAATGGGTATAGAATTGGGAGGAAACAGACACTGGAAATGTTCTAATTCTTACATTGGGTTATTGGTGATGGATTAGTTATTTTTTCATATACAGGTTTGCTACATGCATGCTGGCATACAAAGTATTTCATAATACAAATACAATAAACCATATTTGAAACAATTGCCTCAAATATACCAATGATCATGAAGATGGCACACACCCAGACAATCTGTTATACATGAAATCGCTATGTATTGGCGCCAACTCAACTGTAACTAATAAGAATGCTTGTAAAATACTGCGCTACTCAAATAAGCATTTCATCAATCATTCACTGAGTGCCTGTCATGAGTCAGGCCCATTGTGAATTGCTACCCACTGCCATTGAGTTGATTCTGTCTCATGGTGACCCTATCGGGCAGAGTAGACTGGCCCCATCGTATTTCCAAGGCTGTAAATCTTTACAGAAGCAGATTGCCACATCTTTCTCTTGTGGAACAGCTGATGGATTTGAACTGTGGAACTATAAGTTAGCAACCCAGCCCTTTAACCACTGTAACACCAGGATTCCATGAGAGACGCTACTGTTGTTATTAAATGTCGTCAAGTTGCTTCTGACTTATAATGTCCCTGTACAGGATTTCTGAAGAGCAGCTGGTGGGTTTGAACTGACCTTGCAGTAGTCCAGTGTTTGTCCTACAGTGCCACACCATGACTTCATGTGAGATGCTTCTTGTTGTTAAGTGCCTTAGAGTCGGTTCTGAATCATATAGCAAGTCTTGATGCTAGTGGTTCAAAATGAATACAAAAGGGGAAGGACTCATTTGGAAAACAACCAGGAATAGATATTCTTGCCTGTTTACTTGAACCAAAACCTTATTAATACCGGCCCCATCCATACTCACTTTCTAGTAGAAAATAACCTTGTGATAAAAAGGAAGAATTAATATAAAAGTTCAAAATATGTTTATGATCTGTGAAAAAAAAAGGGCATAGTCACAAGGCCCTCTATAACCCATGACATGGTGGAAATACAAAACAGGTACTGGGGATAAGGGAAGGGGGAAGAAGCAGGCATGAATATTATTCTATTTGCAATTCTATATAATTATTGGCAAATATAGACCAAAAATTTCATTGGTGTATACTGTAGGATTAATAATCAACAAGCTCCCATTACAGTAATGACAAAGCTAAATAAATAATTATTATTTTCTATGGTAATTTAATTTTTTTTAAACTGTAAATAATAAACCAAAAATAGCAGTTTATGACAGCACTGTTGACCATTGATTACAAATAATTCTTTCTAGACATTTCAACCATTGTAATCATCATAAGATCAGGAAAAATATCGGCTTGTCAATATGTCTAAGTTTTAATCAGAAATGAAAGAAAACTCTAGAATATGGCATACTGTTTCTTCACCCAAAGAATCCAAGCAGATTTTTACTACTCGGACTTTCACAATCCATCTAAGAAATATTCAGAATTGAACAGTTAGAAGCTTACAACTTTCACACTTTGTGAATCAATGGGAGACTAACCGAAAGAGATGTTCAAAAAGGTCTCCCTATGTTACCATACCTCTCCAGGAAAAAGGAAAAAATGTTCCACTACTGTTGAGTTGGTTCTAACTTATAGTGACACTATTTAGGGCTTCTGAGACTGTAAATTCTTAAAGGAACAGAAAGCCTCATCTTCCTGCTATGGAATGACTGGTAGGTTTGAACCACTGACCTTGCAGTTAGCAGCCCAACACCTAAACCACAGTGCCATCAGGGTTCCTTCTATGTTACCATAAGTGCTAATAAGATGGAGGCAGCACACATTGTTGTGATAGCAAAGAATTGAGTGCTTCACATCGCCAAAGTGAGGGCTCAGTTCTATCAGTGATGTTGTTTGTTGCATTATGAGTCATTGTGTTAGTTCTGACCCTACGCACAATAGAACAAAACACCGCCCAGTCATGTGTCATCCTCACAGTTGTTATGTTGTTGCTGACATTAAGTGGCTTTCCCTCAGCAACCCTATGCACTGCCAGGTTCTGAGCCAGCTTCACAATTGTTCAAGCATGTTGTTGCTGACATTGTGTCACTCCATCTTCTGAGGGACCTTCCTTTTTCATTGACCCTCCAATTTTCTAAGCATAATGCCCTTCTCCAAGCACTGGTCCCTCTTAAAAATATGTCCAAAGTATGTTGTTAAAATATAACAGCCAAAATGATCAAATTTCACCCAGTGCTTCCCATAACACTAAGAAAAAAATCCAAAACAGTTACCACGGCCATGTTTCCTGACCCTGCGCCACATTTCCATCTGCGTCCCTCTGTACAAGCCAAAAGGGCTCCCTCCTTAGATCCTTCATATTTGCTTTTCTTCTGCTAGGAACATTGCTTCCCAAAGTACACAAAGGGATCACTCCTTTACTTCCCAGATTCAGCTTGAAGGCCTCCCCCAACCATTATGTCTAAAATTGGCCCTTTTTGCTTATTTTTTGTTTTCTTTAACTGCTTGCTTTCTTCTTGAAAGTTCTCATCACTACTTGATATTATATTATTTAATTATTTATGCACTTCTTTTCTCAAACCCCATGCTCTAATAAGTGCTTAGTATTTAGCAGGCATTAAATAAGTGTTTGTATTATCAAGTTAATGGATAGTGGTCATAAACAGTATATTACAGGGACAGTGGAGAAAATAAGGTTTGTTCTGATTGGAAAAAGCAAGCAAAGGTAAGATTTTTGCTGCTAGCAGGATTTTCACCAGACATCTAATGAAATGATTCAGGTAAAACATTTATCATGTAATAGTAAATTCCTAATAAGTGCTACAAAGGATGCTGTTTATGTTATTAGTATTATTATTTCATTCTTATGAAAACACTTTCATGTAAATATTAAGTATCATTTAGTCCACTTTGGAAATGAGAAATTAAAGACTGAGAGGGGTTATTAACTTCACACATCTGCTAAACTACAGAACAGAAGTTTGAACTCAATTTTATACCAAATCCAGAACCCTTTTATTCCATGATTAACACACATTCATAAGGAATAACAATGCATGTTTAAGACCTATATTTATGTATTATAGCCAGCCAAGAGCTAACTTACCAAAATTCTCAGGGTAGACACTGGACTACTAGAAACCAACTGTGCATCAGCTGACCTCTAGTGTTCCCTTTAAGCCCCACGATTTCATGCACCCATTACAACTTCAACAAAGTCAATTTTGCTCTGGATAGAGTTCTGTTCAAATTAAACATCAATCACTAATAGCAAAGATGAAGATTTTTACCATTTTCTGCATCCTAAAATTGACCAAATACACAATCAAGATGCACTGAAAATTTTTGTTGATTGGAAGCAAAAAAGGCTCATTAGTTGGAACGTATGGACGTGGTGATAAAACAAAACAAAACAAGAAACTGGAAACAATGCCAGACGATTACAAGATAGAATCTTACAAAATCAATCTTTTGTTAATTGCAAATACCATTTTTCAACTGTATAAACAGTGACTATGCACATAGACCTCACCCAGATGGATTGCACAGTAATCAAGTCGACTACATATGTAGAAAGAGATGATGGAGAAGCTCAATATCATCAATCAGAATATGGCCAGTGGCTGAATGCAGAACAAACCATCAATTGTTAATATGCAAGTTCAAGTAAAAGCTGAAAATTAAAACAAGTCCATGAGAGCCAAAATGTTATCTTGGGTGTATCTCACCTGAATTTAGAGACAATCTCCAGAACGAATTTGTTGCATTGAATATTAATGACTGAAAATTAGAGATGTTATGGGGTGAAATCAAACATCATACATGAGGAAACCAAAAGGTAATTGTCAATAAAAAGATAAGAAAGAAAGAAAAAATGCCAAAGCAGATGTTAGAAGAGATTCTGAAACGGGTTTTTGAATGTAGAGCAGCTAAAGTGAATGGAAGAAATAATGAAGTAAAAACGCTGAACAGAAGATTTCAAAGGACTGTTCAAGAAGACAAAGTGTTATAATGAAACATACTAAGAACAGGCAAAATAAATCAAAAAGTAAAGAACACACTTAGCATTTTCAAGCTGAAAGAATTGGAGAAATAATTCTAGTCTTACTTGCAATGTTAAAGAATTCTACGGGCAAAAAATGATGTGATGCAAAAGAATAAAAAAAAAAAAAGATGGAAGTCATGCACATAGTTACTATACCAAAATAACTGGCCAATGCTTAATAATTTCTAGAGATAGAATATGACCAAGACTGATAGTACAGAAGGAAGAACTTCAAGCTGTGCTAAAGGCATTGGTAAAAACAAGGCTCCATAATTTGAAGAAATACCAATTGAGATGTTTTAACACAGAGATGCAACACAAAAAACTCTCACTCATCTATGCCAAGAAACATGAAAGATATTTACTTAGGCAACTGATTGAAAGTGATTCATATTTGTGCCCATTCCAAAGAAAAGTTATTCAACATAAGGTAGAAACTGTCAAACATAACACAAAATTAGTTTTGCTAAATACAATTTAAAAATGGTTAAAGCAATATATCAAAAGAGAGCTGGCAGATATTCAAGCTAGATAAAGAAGACATGTAATAAGGAATCTTGTTGCTGATGGATCTTGGCTGAAAGCAAAAAATGCCAGAAGAATGTTTACTTGTGTTTTATTGTCTGTAAAGAGGCAGTCAACTATGTGGATCTTAATAAATTGTGGATAACATTGTGAAGAATAGGAATTCTAGGATTTTTAACTACCCTTATACAGAACCTGTACACAGACAGAGAAACACTTGTGAAAACATAAGACAGGACGGGTAGCATTGTGGTTATGAGTCGGGCTGCTAACATCAAGGTCAGAAGTTCAAAACTATCAGCCATCCCATGGGAGAAAGATGAGGCTTTCTGCTCCTGTAAAGATTTACAGCCTTGGAAATGCTATGCAGTGTCTCTGTGAGTCAGAACCGACTCCATGGCACACCACCACCCACCCCCACCACCACTGTGCAAGTAAAATTTTGCTAAAAATAATTCAAAAATGGCTGTAACAGTACATTGACAGGGAGCTGCCCAAGGTTCAAGACAGATTCAGAAGAGGATGTGGGACAATTGATATCCTTGCTGACATCAGATAGAAATTTTCTGAAAGCAGAATACCAGAAAGATGTTAAGCTGTGTTCTATTGACTATGCAAAGGTTTTCAACTGTGGATCATGACAAACTATGGACAACATCGTTATCATAGACAATAAGTATTTCAGAAAACTTAATTGTGCTCATGAGGACCCTATACATAGACCAAGAGGCAGCTGTTCAAATACAGAATGGTTTAAAATTAGGAAAGATGTGGCCAGGGTTGTATTCTTTCACCATACTTATTCAATCTATATGCTGAATACATAATACAAGAAGCTGGAGTATATGAAGAAAAACGTGGGATCAGGGTTGGAGGAAGATTCATTAATTACCTGTGATATGCAGATGATACAATCTTGCTTGCTGAGAGTGAATAGGATGTAAAATGCTTACTGTTGAAGATCAAAGACCACAGTTTTGGTATACATTGCACCTCAATGTAAGGCAAACAAAAATCCTCACCACTAGACTAATTAATAACAGCAAGATAAATGGAGCATCGATTGAGACTGCCAAAGCCTTCATTTTGCTCAGACCAGCCATCAACACTCATGGAAGCAGCAGTCAAGAAATCAAATGACATACTGCATTAGGCAAATCTGCTGCCCAAAATATCTTTAAAGTGTTCAAGAGGAAAGATGTCAGTTTGAGGATTAAGGTGTGCCTTACCCAAGCCATGGTATTTTCAATAACCTCCTATACATGTTAAAGTTGGACAATGAACAAAGAAGATTTTAAGAATTTGAGTTATGGTGTTGGAGGAGAATATTAAAAGTACCATGGAGCACAAAAGAACAAACAAATCTGTGTCAGAAGAAATACAGCCAGAATGATCCTTAGAAGGCAAGATGGCCAGATGTTTTCTCTCATATTTCAGACATATTATCAGAAGGAACCAGTCCCTGGAGGACATCATGCTTGGTAAAGTGGAGGGTCAGCGAAAAAGAGTAAGACCGCCTCACAATGAGATGGACTGGCATCACTCAGCAGCAGTGGCAGTGGGCTCAAGCATAGCAACAGTTGTGGGGTTGGCACAGGACTGGCAAGTGTTTCATTCTGTTTTGCATAAGGTCACCATGAGTTGGTATTGATTTGACAGCATCTAACAACACCACCAAGAAAACTGTGTGGTCTGAAATCACTAAAGGTATGTTTCAGGGCAGTATTATTTCACCATACTTACTCAACATGTATATTGAACAAATAATCAAAGACAGAGTATTTATAGAAGAACCCAGAATCAGGACTGGAATAAGACTTATTATGCAGAAGACACAACAATGCTTGCTGAAAATGAAGATAATTTGAAGCACTTTCTGATGAAAGATCAAAGATCTCAGCATAAAAGAAACAAAAATCCTCACAACTGGACCAATAAGCAATATTCTGATAAATGGAGGAAAGACTGAAGTTGTCAAGGATGTTATTTTACTTGGATCTGCAGTCAATGCCCACGAACTCTGTAGATTACAAATGAATCAAAGTACTGCACTGGGCAAATCTCCTTCAAAAGACCTCTTTAAAGCATTATAAAGCAAAGAGGTCACTTTGAGGATTAAAGTTCATCTGACCTTAGTTACTGTGGTTTTTAAATTGCTGCCTCATATGCAAAACCTGAATAATGAATAAATTAGATTGAAGAAGAATTGTGATACCTTTGAATTGTGGTGTTGGGGAAGAATATTCTAGAATATCTAATACTTTGGATTACAAGGAAAAACAAATCTGTCTTGGAGGAAGTATAGCCAGACTACTCCTAAGAAGCAAAGATAGAGAGACTACAGCTCATGTACTTTGGACATGTTATCAGGACGGACCAGTCTCTGGAGAAGGAAAACTTTCTTTGTAAATTTAGAGTGTCAGTGAAAAACCAGACAACTTTATATAAAGATGGACTGACATCATGACTAATACAATGGATTCAAACATAGCAATGATTATGAAGAAGGCACAGGACCAGGCAGTGTTTGCTTCTGCTTTATATAGGGTATCTATAGTAGGGACTGCTTTGATGGTACCAAACAACAACAACAAAGTTCTGTACTATCAATATCCCAACTTTCATTTCTGTCTTCTGTTTAGTTAGTATGAAAACCGTATTGTACAGATGAGTTTGAGTCTGTTGAAAATTTATT
>NW_006408676.1:1701371-1735813 GCF_000296735.1 Chrysochloris asiatica | reverse complement strand
ACGGGGGAAGGATTGCATGGAGGGGATTGTAACCATGGCAATGAGACAATATACGATAGAATGAATGTAAAACTAATGTTCTCTCATGTAAACTATCACATAATTCACAATAAAACATTTAAGAAAAAAAGAAAACTTATTCTGGCAGGAATAGTATGAAATAGAGTAATAACAGCCAAGTGTTTTTAGTATTCCAGAAAGAAGCTCAGCAGATCTTAGACCTCAGGTGAAAACAGAGGCTTACACAGAAATGATATTCTTTAGATAAAATTTCAAATAAACAAATGAATTATATATGTGTGTATGTGTGTGTGTAGTTGTTACTCAGTGCCATTGAGTTTGAGTCGGTTTCAATCCATTTTGCTTGGATCCACTATCAAAACTCAATGGCAGCAGCAAGACCTCTTTAGAGTGTTGAAGAACAGAGCTAGCAATGTGATCTAAGTCATTGTATTTTCAATGACCTCATATGCAAGTGAAAGTTGGACAATGAATAAGGAACACTGAAGAAGAATTGATGCATTTGAGTTATGGTGCTGGAGAAGAATATTAAAAGTACCATGAACTGCCAAGAGAACAAACAAATCTGTGTTAGAAGAAGTACATCCAGAATGCTCCTTTGAAGCCAGGAGGGCCAGACTTCATAACTCTTATTACAGACATATTATCAGGAGGGACCAGTCCCTGGAGAAAGATGTCAGGCTTGGTAAAGTGAAGGGTCAATGAAAAATAGGAAGCTTTATAACCAGAAGTATTGGCATAATGGTAGCAGCAGTGTGCTCGGGCCTAACAATGATAGTGAAGACTGTGCAGGAACAATCAAATGTTCCGTTCTGTTGTCATAATGTCGCTGTTCGTTGAAACTGGCTCGATGGCACCTGATAACAACACCACCATATAAATAGATGGTTTTTAGTTGCCACTGAATCAATTCTGACTCATAGCAATCCTATGTACAACAGAAAGAAACACTGCTCGTTCCTGCATCACATTCACAATTGTTATGTTTGAGCCCATTGGTGTTCTTTCTGTGTTGCTACTATTAGTACATCTCAGTGGTGGCCTTCCTCTTTTTTTGCTGACCCTCCACTTTACCAAGCATAAAACCGTTCTCCAGGGATTGATCTTTCCTTATAACATAGCTCAAGTATTAGAGAGGAAGACCCAACATTGTCCCTTCCAAGGAGAAATTGGCCATACTCCTTCTAAAAGAGATTTGTTCATTCTTCTAGCGATCCATAGTATATTCAATATTCTAGGCCAACACCATAATTCAATTCAAACCCAGGGGCAGGAAAATGTCAAACTTCATGCTTAATAGAGTTGGCACAGAATGCTCTGGGGTACAATGTTAAATTTTCAGATATAGAAGCAGATAAGTGGAAAAAACCCAAAAACCTCAAAACAAAGGTGAAATCTTACCCTCATAGCATGCACAGTGTGTAGGTTTGATTAATAATGGACATATGATATATGTGCTAAATAATTTTTTGAACAGCTCATTAGGCCTAATCCATTTCTGATTTTGATGAGTCTATTTATTCCAAATATGGGTCTGCTTATATGAACACATACATACACAGACATAAAACACTGGTTTAATTTCATAATGTAATATCCTAGAATACACAACAGGTACATCCAATTGGATATTATACAGAATGTAAATGTTTATAATTTTCAGATGTGATCAATGAAAATGACAAAGACCAGTGGACTCAATAAAGGAGGATATTTCAGTTAGAAACCAGAGATTCACATGACTCTATATATGAGAGGTGGGAGCAATATATTAGTCACAAAGCTGTAACAGTCCAATCCTGTTTACATGGAAACTATATGGCATCTATACAGAGCAGATAAAACGGACACAAGTTTTGGAGTTGTTTATATTAGATTTTTATTTCACTCACATTCCAAAAATCTATGCTCCTCACCTTACATGTAGGAAAGCCAGGTTTGATTCCAGCCAATGTGCCTCAAACACAGCTGCCACTGTCCAACAGTGACAGTCAAAACTTGCATATGACTATGATGTTGAACTACTTTCAGCAAAAATGTCTTCACTAAGATGAACTAGGAAAAAAGGCCTGGTGATCTACTTCCAAAACACAACCAATGAAAACTCTATCCATCACGGGGTTGGTGCAGGAGCATGCAGTGTTCCATTCTGTTGTGCTTGGGTTGCCATGAACAACCATAGAACTTTCCATAAGATAGCACTTTGGTTTTGATTCACTTATTTACCAATTGACAGCAGGTTTCTACCATTGTACCATTGTGTAGGTCATGTTCTGCTCCAAGGCACCTGGCCAGACGGTTGAAGAAGTGACTACAGTGTGGCACTCCTGTGAAATCATGTGCCTGGTGACAGGTGACTTCATCAGCCTGTAAGAAGGGATACCTATCCCTAACAGGTGGGTGCAATCTTTGTGCTAGGAGACGATGCCTCTTTTCGAATGCATACAGGCATGCCCTTTTCCCCTTCAATAAAAAGAGAGCAACTGAGTGCTTAGAATAATGTCTGAGGCATGGAATATGGTCAACAAGTATTATCCAAGACACATGTGAATGCTTACTCATTTATTCTCTAAGTAGACATTAAGCCTGTATCATGGGCCAAGCACTCTGCAGCATACAAAGGAAACAATGAAAAGAATATAAGATTCCTGGGCCCCCAAGGGCACAATCTTGAAATTGGGCCATGTTAATGTCTCTCAGGAGTCCTGGTATGGTGCTATGTGATAAAGAACTGGACTGCAAGGTCGGCTTGAACCATGAGGTCGGCAGTCCAAACTCATCAGCTGCTCCTTGGATACCCTATACAGGGTCACTGTGAGTCAGTATCAACTCGATGGCACTTAACAAAAACAACAACGTCTCTCAGCATTGCATCCATCCTTTGCAGCTTTCCTACCCATGTTATCCCCCTCTTATCTCTTCCTTTCTTTACACCTTCGTTTCTCTTTTATTACAATTTACCTGGTTGCCCTTCAAAAATATGCTCTCTGACAGTTTTCTTTCATTTGTCATAGACATTTTTGAGACCAAGTCTCCTGATCATCCCATCTGTTTCACTGTGTGCCAATTAAAATACTGACTGTTAGAATATCTCTAGGACAAATGGTTACCCTAAATAAAAAATGTTCAGCCATTGATGAGCAATTTGTCATCTAAGGAGTATTTTCACTCCATAGCAAGTCTCCAGTCATTTCCATTGTGGATATGAGCTAATTTACTTCAGGGTAAACCTTTTCTGTGTCACTGGTGTTCACATACTTACATGGTAAAGCAGACATTTTACTCAGTTCAGAGATGTAAAAATCAAGCAATTGAAAATCAAGCACTTAAGACGTCAGTTTGAAAGTCCATGGTTCTCATTTTTAGACACACAGTAAACTCACAAAAAGGCTTGCCAAGAAATTTTAATTAGTCTTTAAATTTATGCAAAAATATATGTCTATGTATTCTAGGCAGTGATAGTCAGCAAATATGAATTATAATAGTTGAATGTTGAATTAGGTAGTTAGCTTCTGTAACAAATTGTGGTGTAGTGAATTATTTAATATGTCTCTTCTAGCCTTAATCTTTGAAACTCCCACCAAATGACTCTTTCCTTAATGCTTCTGGGTAAGCACAAGTGGGAGAAGAAACTGATAGAATATGGCTCAGTTGTGAATGATTGTGAACAGGGCTAATTGTGACTGTAAACACTTGGAAATCTAATGAAGGGATTGGTCGATTTTGTCATCCTGTTAAGATTAAAATGAGTCATCTCAGAAGCAGAATGGGATCTCACTACCATCAAGGAAGAAGAGCCAGTAGTAGAATGTTTCCTTTGGATCCCAACATCCCAGCGTATTGGATCTCCTTGACTCAAGGACAGAGAGCTGTACCACCAAAGGAGCATCACAGGAATGAGAGAGAAACAGCAGCAAGAAAACCAAGAGCCAGTTGTCTTTCCACCCTGAGCAAGTGAAATTGAGTGCCTTTGGATAGGAGGCTCACTTTGAAGTGAGGTGTCTCCAGGAACTTAACTGGGGAATTAGGCTTGCTGACCTACTTGAGTTAGAACCTTAATGACTTGGAGTGTCCTTTGGGCATTTCTCAGCAGCTCTAAAGGCTCTAAAGGAGCTTTAAGGAGTTCTGGTAGTGTAGTGGTTACAAATCGGGCTGCGAACCTCAGGGTCAGCAGTTCGAAACTACCAGCTGTTTCATGGAAGAAAGATAACGCTTTCTGCTCCTGTAAAGATTTATAGCCTCAGAAACCTTGTACAGGGTCACTATGAGTCAGAATCAACTCCACAGCACACAACCACCACCAAAGGGGCTTTAGAGTCTTGGTGTGGTGCTGTAGATTAACTACAAAGTTGGTTTGAACCATTAAACCATAAGGTCTGCATTTCAAGCTTACCAGCCGCTCCTCAGAAACCCTATACAGGGTCGCTATGGGTTGGAACTGATTCGATGGCACTTAACAACAACAACTAAAAGCTTTGTAACACTGTCTGAGCAATGCAGAAGTCAGACCAAGGGGGCAAGTGCCAAAGAGAGGCATGCTTGTGGGCATGACTGAGCAAAGGCTGTCCTGATTAAGGAACTGTGTCCTGAGCATTTCTGGTCCTGACTTGTAACCCTGTTAACTTCCCTAACAAGCCCCGTAACTATGAGTATGGTGTCTGAGTCCTGTGTCCACTTCTATGACTTACTAAACGCAGCTGAGTAGAGACTTCTGTAGGAAGAATGGTTGGTGTCATTTTTTCTTTTTTTTTTTTTTAATACAAATAAACTAAAAAATATCAAAGGCTCTTTACAATAGATGTTTACTTTTCCCTCATTTTGTAGAAGGCTTCAAGTCAGCAAGCAGAGGTACTGGGGTGGAGCTCTGCTCCCTGCAGTTACTCAGACACTTGTCTGATGGAAGTTTTGCACAATAGGACATGAACTTCCAAAGTAATTTTTTAACATCAACATCCAGATGGAAAAAGGAAAAAAAAATCAAGAAGTATTTGACATGGAAGGTTTTCAGGGACTAATCTACATGCAACCTTCACTCACATTCCACTGAATAAAACTCCATCATACCTTTTGCCTAGATTCAAAGGAATTCTGGAAAGGCAGTCGAGCATATGCCAGGAAGACTAAGAAAATGACATATTCTTTTACAAGCTAGCAACCTCTTCTGCAAACGTACGGAAATGAGGAGGACAGTAAAGTCATGCCCTCCTGTCTCATTTCAGATGTGAAAAAACTGAGGTTATAACATTAATTTTCTCAGCAACATAATTATGATCTCTATGGTGACTTATAAGTACCCCTGGTATCATAGTGGGCTACTGACCTCAAGGTCAACCATTCAAATCTGCCAATTTCTGCTCCCATGAGGATTTATAGCCTCTGAAACCCTATATAGGATCACTAGGAGTTGGAACCAACTCCACGGCACACAACCACCACCATGGTGACTTACGACGACGAGCCAGGACTAAAATCCAGGGCCCCTTAACCCCAACCTCTACTCACTCCACCAACGATGAATTTATCAGGACTTTCCCCAAATCACCACACTGTGTAGATGTCATGAAGCTGCAATGTGAAATAGGGCCAGTCACCATTAGAGCCCCTTGTTTCCCCCCCCCCGTGCATCTCTACATAAGGCGGGGATCCTGGAGCACAAAGTTCATCAGCATGCTCTGTCCTTGTCACACGATATGAGTTAACATTTACTGAGCAGGGATTAAGTGCTTTCTATGTCACTAGTGCTAGCACTCCTCTTTCAGTTAGACATACTGTGGTGGCTGTGATTTCAAAGACTAGGATGGTCCCATGTGGTGAAAAGGTTTCAGCTCCATTTACTTATGTCTCATAGGCATATGTAACTGTGAGATTGGTAGGGTTGTGAGTGGAAGAGGAACTGCTCAATCTGAAGCCTTCTATGGGGATGGCAGTGGCTGGTGTTATGGAGGGTAATGGAATGGTGTGACCAGACCTTTCAACATTCCTTTATATATGACTATTATTTCAAAACACTCTGTCTTTATAATTCCCAAGGTGTTGCTCTTTCTAATTTTCATGTATTGCAACTACATTAAATCTAAAATAATTTATATGCATTCTTTTTCTTACTCATAGGTTCAGAAGTGTTAGAAATGTTTTGGATTGAGCTTCCCTGATGAGTAAAATTGTCCAGGGATGATTATTCTAGTTCAAGAGCACTTTTCTACACCCGTGACATTATAGTTTATTTAAAAACCAGAGACGTTCAAGAAAGTATTTTCACACAAACATCTCTTTCTTTGCATCCATGGAGTCAGACATTCTTTGTCTGAAGGTTGATTTCAGTTTGTAATTTTCAGTCTACTGGTTGATGGTGTTTTCATTTAAAATTCTATTGTTTTTTCAAATTGATCAGCAAGATTATAAGATTTATTTATGTTCATTTTATATGACAAATCTAACACTCCAAATGCTTTAAAAGTCAATATAAGAGAGTAAGTTAGTCAAGTAAATCAAATAGACACAAACAACTCGAAGATGTGAATGCATAAGTTTCAAAAAACGTATCTGTGAAAGGCTGAGATTACTATTTGTTGTTACTGTTAAGTGCCATTGAGGGCCACTACAGATACCATGAAACCTGTGAAAGCCAGTACCTGTGTAAAGCAGAAACCTATCAGAGAAGGAAAACTCAAATAATTTCCACTAAAGCAGGTGATTCGAAAGGAGTAAGATAGCATCCTGTCAAAAGCTAAAAACTTACATGCCTAGGAAAAACAAAGCAGGCACGTTAAGTTTTTAGTTTTCACAAGTTTCTGTATTTCAATACCTGTAACATTTAGCCCATGAGATGGGGCTGTTGACATCTTTGCTTTTTAACACTTTAAAGAAGACTTTTGCAGCAGATTTTCACAATGTAACACGTTGTTTTACTTCTTGACTGCTGCTTCTATGGATGATGGTGGTAGAACCACATAAAATAAAATATTTAACAACTTTGTATAATGTGGCTTATTGGTCCAGTAGTGAAGAATTTTGTTTTCTTTGTGTTAAATTGTAATCCATCTTCATCGGTAACTGTTACAAGTCCTCTTAATTTTCATTATGCTAGGTTGTATCAAATACAGGTTGTCAATGAATCTTCCTCCAATCTTCAGGCCACACTCTTGCTCATATAGTCCAGTTTCTTGTATTCTTTCCTCAGCATACAGATTGACTAAGTATGGTGAAAAGATCTATAACCTGACACACCTTTCCTGATTTGAAACAGTACAGTAGCCCCTTGTTTTGCCTCTTAGTCTATGTACAAATTCCAGATGAAAACAATTAAGTGCTCTGGAATTTTCATTCTTTGCAATGCTATACATAATTTATTATAATCAGCAGTTGACTGTCTTTGTAAAGTCAACAAAACACAAGTAAACATCTTTCTGGGATTCTCTGCTTTCAGCCAAGATGCTTGCAATAACAGCAATAATATCTTTCTGATTCTAGCTGCTCTTTCTGACAGTTATCTGTGGATATATTACTGCAACTGTTTTTTAAATTATCTTCAGCAACGTTCATTTGCATGTGATACTAATGATACCATCAATAATTTCATATTATGTTGAATCATCTTTCTGTCACTTTAAGGACTAAGGTATACCTGACCCAAGTCATAGTATTTTCCATCACCTCATATGCATGTGAAAAGTTGGAAATTAATAAGAATGCTTGATTAAGAATTAATGCATTTGAACTATGGTGTTGGTGAAGAATATTGAGCATAGCATAGAACACTCAGGAATCCTGGTGTAATGTTGTAGGAAGGATAAGCACTGGACTGCTAATTGCAAAATCAGTGGTTGAAATCTACCAGTAGCTCCTATTCCACCAGTCACTCCTTGGAAACAGGGTGGCTATGAGTCACAAGTGACTCCACAACACTTAACAACAACAATAACACAGAATACCCAATGACCAAAAAAAATAAGCAAATCTATCTTGAAAGAAGCACAGTTAAGAATGCTCCTTAGAAGCAAGGGTGGCAAGCCTTTGTCTCCCATACTTTGAACATGTTACAAGGAGAGATCAGTCCCTGAAGAAGATGTTCTACCTGGAAAGTAGAGGGTCAGAGAAAAAGAGGAAAAGCCTCAATAAGATGTATTTGCACAGTGGCTGCAGCAATGGACTGAAAAACAGAACAATTGTGAGGCTGTTGCAGGCTGGGGCAGAGTTTAGTTCTATTGTGCATAGATCACTATAAGTTGGAACTGACTAAGGGGCATGTATCAACACCACCACATTTAAATGAAGGAAAATACCACTGTTGCCCTGTCAGTGAATAAAGGGATCTGTTTCTAATGTTACATATACTGACTTTGCCCTGGTTTTGCTCCATACTTGCCTAAGGGGGAAAAAAACACACAACTAGTCAAATGAAGAGAGGCTTATGTTTTCACTATCACTATGCAAGAGAATCCTGGTGTGGTGTTGTAGGTTAACATGCTAGACTGCAAAGTCGGTTTATACTGCAAGGTCGGTGGTTCAAGCTCACCAGCCACTCCTTGAAACCCTATACATGGTCATTTTGAGTCAGAACTGACTGGACGGCACTTCACAACAACAACAAATACAAGTCTTGAGCAATTCTGATGTTCAGATGCAAATGAAGGGAAAATTCCAATTGGAGGCCATTAACACTGAAGGGACTCCTAAAAGCCCCAAGAAACGTCACTCAAACTGCTATTTTGACAGGTAATTCTTGCTGGCAAGTATGGAAAAATCAGTACTCCAAGGGAAAAATAGTCTCCCAATAGTAAATGTGTACTTGAACTCCTAAACCCTCTAATTTGTTTAAAACTACCTAGCTACACAAAATCTTCAACATGACTTTTTCTGATACAGAATTTTTTGTCTCTACTACTTGTGCTCTTACCAACTATCCCTAATATTCCCTGCTCTCTTTCGGCTCACATATGTTGAAATACCAGGAGCTCTGGGTTTATCTTAATTTGAAACTGTATGCACAACTTAATCAATTCTTGGTTTTCTAAAATTAGTATGATTATAGAAGCTAGATGGTATTGATGATATTATTTATTTATTATCAGTAATCAATTACTCAGAGTGGGAACCCATCAACCTATTCCCGAGGAAGCAAAGTGACCTCAAATAATGTAAGGATAATGCTATATTCTACCCATCAGTTGAGACTTTCAACCTAAGAGAA
Source organism: Chrysochloris asiatica (assembly GCF_000296735.1). NCBI lineage: Eukaryota > Metazoa > Chordata > Mammalia > Afrosoricida > Chrysochloridae > Chrysochloris > Chrysochloris asiatica. The sequence goes on along the minus strand of NW_006408676.1, from coordinate 1,726,602 downwards.
CAAATATGCTATTAATATTAATTATGAATTTTTAAAAGAGTCCCCAGGAAAGATGCCAGTAGTCCTATTTCTAGTAGGGGGGAAAAAAAGGCAGCTTGTAGGTCAAAGCAAAATGACTTTGTTTTTTATCTCCAACCAAAGCATCCAGAGTTACTGGCTCTGGAATCTGCATAGGATAGTGTTTCAACCTAGATTCCTTCAGTATCTTATCCCATAAAAGTACATGAAAATGGTTGAGAGATTATTTACTTGGTGAGAAATTCCAAGATTGCTGATATTTGGAGCAAAAGTTGAAATAAGAACCTGCACTGAAATTCTCACTGAATAAACTACGGAGTTTAGGATTCTCTGGTGAGAAAGGACTCCAAGAGACCAGCAAGGACATTCTCTGCAGTTCCTCTCTATGTTGTTGCTGTTGTTGTTAAGTGCTATTGAGTCAGTTCTGACTCCTGAGGATCCTGTATAGGGTTTCCTAGGAGCAGCTGGTGGGTTTAAAGCACCGACCTTGCAGTTCAAACCAACCTTGCGCTCCAGTGTTTATCCTACAGCACTACACCATGCTATTGTTGTTGTTAGGTGCCATCAAGTTGATTTCAACCCAAAGTAACAGAGCGGAACGGATCCATTGAGTTTTCCATGGTGCAGTCCCTCCCTATAAGGTCTTAAACATACCCCAACTTCATTCCTAACACCTCAAGAAAAGAAAGTTTTGTGTGCCAGGAGGAGGAGGAACATGCAATTCACTGGGCTGCCTGAAGGAGAAGAAACTGGCAATAAGAAAATAAGGGCTGCAGTTCTATATGAGAAAAGCACTCTGGTACAAATTAAAAGATACACTAGAAGTAGACAAAATAGGTTCTAGACTAAAAGCTCAGCCACAGTCTGATTATGTAATGTGCGAAAGGGCATCACTTTGCCTCCTAGGGCTTCAGTGTCCTGATATGTAAAATTTAGCTAATACTTGTCTCCACCTCCTGGAGGAATTATAAGGATTAAAGAAGACTCTGCTGGCAAGGAACTGAGCACAGGGGATGGCTCCTAACAACAAAAGTAAGTATGGCTACCCTACAAGCGGTAAGTTATGGCACTAGGGTGAAGAGCTAGATATTAAGAAAGAACATGGCCAGTTCAGAGTAGATGTTGCCTAATTGGAAGTCCCAGTGTGTGACTGGAGGGTACGGGCAGGATAGCAAGGTCATTCTGTACCACAAGGTAGGCAGTTCAAACTCACCAGTTGCTCCTTGGAAACTCTATAATGGGTTGCTATGAGCCGAAACCGACTAGCTGGCACTTAACAACAATAATTGCACCAGGGTTACACAAAGTCCATGTAATGCTTTTGTACTTAGGAACACAAGATTTTCCTTCCTCCAGGTAAGGGTCACAGGTTGGGAAGGGAGCATGGACTGGGTATTATCACCTTTAACCTTTCTGGGAGGTATCTTTGTACAGGGCTGGCTTTGATCATCTTGATTTCTCCATGAAACAAGGCAGTTGGACTCTCTGGTGGTTTTCCTCTATGAAACAAGGTGGTTGGACTTTTTGCACTCCTTTCAAAGGCAAAACAAAAAGAAAGAAGTTGTGCTTTTCAGGCAGGAAGTAAGAAGACACCTTTCTAGCAAGCATCTATGATAGCTTGTGTATAGTAGTGGTATCACTCTGGGTTGTCCTTCTATACCTTCTCTGGATTCCAAGGGAATTCTGGCATACTCTTCTGCTGCCTTGTGGTGGGTACAATTTTTATTTTTCCCATTTTAGTTTTTGGCTCCTTTACATCGGTCCATGCATCTTGGAACCACGGTCCATGGGCCTGGTGCTCAGTATGCATGGAGAAGGCAGGACATTCGGAGCAGCACATGCTTCCTGAGGAGCAGTGCTATCCTGAAGATGTTAACTCATAAGTAACAGATCAATAGCTATGCTACAAAACAATCACTAACCACCAACTCCAAACAGAAACAAGAATGGACAGAAAAGGGGCTTTTCTATACTCCTCCAACCTTAGCATTCATTTTCCTGAGGTTCACATGGAGATCAATGAAAAGTTAATGTCTTCGAAGTCTTAAGGAGTGGGAGGGGAAATGATGAGGGTAGAATGGACCACGTGAAGTTAAGTACACTACTGAAGAGTAACATGTCTTCAAAGTTTTATGGACTGGAGAGGGAAGTGATATAGCTGAAAAGCCATGTGTCTGGGATGCAGCTATGAAATAATAGACACCTCACGTATCCCATCTGTGTCTTGAACATAGAGACAATAGATCAATGACTTACGTACCTTTGAAACCTCCCATCAGCCTCCATCCTAACAACTTCACACTGCTGCTTGACCCAGACAGAAATGATAGTGAGCCAGCAACAAATCTAGACTTAAGAAAACCCAGGGAAATGATTTACAAGGAAAAGGAGAGACTGCGAGTGATCTCAGACATTCATTCACTTATGCAACAAGTATTTAACTGAATGTCTTCCTTATGCCGGCTACAGGGCTACAGTGCTAAATAAGACAAAGAAGGTGCCTAATCTCAACGAACATACAGTCTAGTTGAAGAAGACAAGCCATAATAAACCAAATAAATGAATGGGATCATTTCAGATACAAATGGTTACTCTGGAGGAAACACACACACACACACCCTGGATCATATACCAGTGTACACCTAGTGATGAGAAGAGGAGGATCATTTTGAATTGTGCATCAGGGAAGACCTTAGTGAGGGGGTTCTATCAGAACTAAGACGGAAATGAAAAGAAGTCAAGTCGTCATCATGGGAAGATCTGGGGTGGGGTATTCCTGACAGAAAGGAGCATAGGAATCAAAGTCCTGTAGCAGGTCTGAGTTTTTTGTGTTCATGAAGCAGGAAATGGTCAGGGTGCCTATGTCACAGTGGATGAAGAAAAGATTTGGAGAATACTCATTCAAACTTTATTAGCAAATGCCAAGGCCAAATTTGTGCTAGGTCTTGGGGTGCAAACCTGAATAAGGCAGTGTTCTCCCCTTAAGGCATAGTTCTCATGCAGTACCTGCAAAGACCAACAGAGGATCTATCTGCTTATAAAATGAAGTGCTAAGTGCTTTACAGGAGATGAACAAAGTACCACAGCATCCTAAATCTAGCAGGTGACTTCCTGGGTCCCCTTAAATATAGTAATTTTGCACTATTCCATGGAAATGTCATCTCAAAACCTAACTCAAATCTTGTATATTTCTCAGACCTTTTATTTTTAATTCATCCTAGAAAAATGTTCCATTGCAAACCTACAGTCTAGACATATGACAGAAGGTACGGCTCAGCCTCTGCCACTCTCTTATCAGATGATTCCAAGGCAATAATTCACTCTACTAGTAGGCTGCTTATTTGGAGAATCCATGAAAGCATGAAGTACATCTACCAAGATTGGCAAGAGAAGCTTTCATGCTTCCTAAATGACATCCACACTACTGCCCACCTGCTCTTCAGACTAGCTCAGTCTGGCCCTGCACATGCCTCTGCTCTGAGGGCCCCTGGAGCTCTCCTCTGAAGGCAGGGAGAAGCTATCATTCATTTGCTAATGGGCACACCTTGCCTCAGAGTATTATCTTCTGTCCATCTGTCTGACCTTTTGAGTTGGAGTCAAGTCCACTAAGAATAAAGTCTACCTCTTCTATCTTTTTTACACCCCAACACCCTACTGAGTGGCTGACCACAGTTGTATTTTTAAATAAAATAAAAGAGAACTGTGGTGGAGAGACAATAGATGATAGAATATAGAAGATTTTTGTTTTGTTTTCATTCATTCCATCTGTTCAGTAAACATTTGTGAGCACATAGTGCTCTTGGCATTATAAGACATGATCCCTGCTTTCCAAGAGCTGTTCTCCAATTCACGTGTCAAAAGAAGAATGCAAGTTAAATATTACAAGACAAGGTCTAAGCCAAGATGAGTACAGCAGGCATTATGCATTATCAGGGAACAAGGAGAACTTTAGAATTCAATGGGCCCTGAGCCATTGTAAGAAAGCTTGGTAAAGACAAAGACAAGAATCAAAGTCCTGAGTCAGAATTTCAGTACTGCTACTTGCTATATGTGATTTTAGGTCAATTTTTCTCTCTGTGACTGCATTTTCTCATGTTAAATGAAGTTCATTGGATCTATTTTAAAGACACACTGAAGGCATTGAATGAAATGCTTAATATAGTCACTGATCAATAGTTGATTGAAAGTACTATTCATTTTGTTACTATTAGTGCTTTTATTCTGGCATCGAAATTTCCTTGCTGTAGAATTTTAGTCAAATCACCTTAAATTTGCTATACCTCACTTTGCTCATCTATAAAATGGAATAAAAACTAGCACCTGCATCAGAGGGTTATTATTTGGGTTAACTTAGAGTGAAATGTTAACGTTATAAGGTTAAATGAGGGCAATATATAAGGGAGCTTCAAAAAGTTGATGGAAATCTGAAGTTAAAAGATAATGGAATTTTTCCATGAACTTAAAAAAATTCCCTTGTCTAAAATATTTAGGATATTTTGTAACAGTAGGGTTAATATTATTTGTGCACATTCTGTTTTATGTAACTATAAAAATATTAATATAGAACATCAGCAGGAGGGAAAGAAGAGTGGGAGATTTCAAATTATTTACAATTGTCTTTAGGTTGTCAGTGCCATGTTAGGCAAAAGGTGTCTGAAATCTCCAGCAGGATCATTAGAGCTAATTGGATGAAATAAAACATCTTTGGAAGTTTCCTCACATTAGAATCTGCTGCTGAAACATTTATTCTTTGAGAACTAGTAAAACAAAATTTTCAAAAAATAAAACTGGTGAGAACAAAGCAGAAAATGAAATGAGAGCAAAAAGTCCTCTGCTGGTTATAAGGGAAACTGCAAGCATCCCCACCATCACAACAATGTGGCTAGTGTGGTCTTCTAGTTAGGGGGACCCACCACTGATGTTCTGTGCAGTATGGGCACACGTTTAGCAAAGGCAGAAAGAAGAAGTGATATCCTCTCTCTCCTGATAATAAAAAGAAAAAGAAAAGTAAATGGCCGAGAACCCTAGACCACTTGTTTGTTGTTATTGTTAAGTGCTGTCGAGTTGTTTCCCACTCATAACAACTCTGAATAGGGTTCCCAAGGATTTGAACTGCCGACCCTCTGGTTTACAGTCCAGTGCTGATCCCACAGCACCACATCAGGAATCCATTTGCAAAATTGTATTCCTCTTTGAAATCAGTTTTCGGGTAAATTTATCAAATTTTATAAAAACAGAAAAACATTTTGTATTTGTTACTTGCCCTCCTGCACACAAGATCATAAAACACGGAGACTGGGTTTAAGAGTTCACTGGATTCCATTCTACAGAATTATATGCCAGCAAGGCAGCCCTTACTACTCCCAGGGCATCTTGTCTGAGAAAGAACGTAAGGTGCTGAGGTCCTGTGAGTTTCCTGCATATGCTGCCTAATAGACCTGGTGCTCATTTACATCCTCAACCAGGCCCACAGCCACAGCTGGCATTGGTCATGCCCTAACTCATCTGACCATTGCTTTGTGTGGCTCCATCCACTGTCAGGGTCCTCCCTCCTCTAAATCAGGAAGATTCATCCCTGGAGCTCCAAGAGCGCCTTCTTACGCCAGGGTTAGGCTGGGACAATTACAGGATTTAGTGAGGGAGCTCCTCATTCCCACTTACACATCCCTCTACCTTCATCCATATCCAAACAAGTCTACTGTGACTAGAGCTCATGGGAAAATGCAAGGTGCTATTAGTGCCTGCAAGAAACCAGGAGAAAAGAAGAAACATGGGAAGAAAGACAAAGAAAGGAGAGGCCAGCCAGGACAATGATACACAATTGTAAAGAGAAGCTGCTCATAGTGTAGACCTGTCTCCTGCTTACTGTTTGCTGAATTCAGCCACTCTCTGGAGAGGACTGATTGCCATGTGCTCTGGGGGCTACCTTCTAGAAACAAGTCTCAATCCTCTCCAACCCTTTCATTTTTTTCCCCCACTATTAATGTGGAAGTGACCACCAGTCAGGCCCCCTTATTATTTCTTGTTCTTCAAATCTCCACAGAGCTAACTTTTGCTTCCTCCTTGAGAAAACAATCCCATTTAATTCTAAAAGGTCTCCCTCAGAGGCTTTCTCCATTTTATCCCCTATGGGCTCTTCCTTGCCCAGGGGTAGGGACAAAGAAAGAAAGGTACACCCAGAGAACCACTGAATTTCATTGACTGCATTGCTTTAACAGTTCATTTGTGCTTTTGTTCTGAAGTAGTGTGAAATAACTGAATATTTGGAGCTTCCCTGAAATCCCTTTACAAACCAAATAGAATTGATACATACTCATATTTAACCTGTGTTCAACACAGTTTCTAAAGAACTGAAGTGAAGGGCAGGGTTTGTGAACCAATTAGTAACTAGGCATTTTCCAGGGCCTTTAGGGTTAACTCCCCTATCATGGGTTGCAGGGATCTATTAAGTTACACTCTTCCGTGGCAATTTCTTGGCAATTCAGCTGTGTATTACCAGGGTCCCTCACCTCAACCTTTTCCATCCTGTGGGTACTGCCTTAATGTACAATCCACAAGCAATCATCAGGGCCAAAACACAGGATTCCAGCAACAGAAAGGGAATGTTGCTTTCTGATTAGTTCAACTGTCCTGTTTGGAAAACTTTCTTTTAAGAGGGAATGCTCACAGAGAGGTAGGAAATAGGTCACTCATGGATCTGTTTGTACGTAACTTTTACTTCTTGTTGTTGTTGTTAAGGGCCATGCAGTCGGGTCTGACTAATAGCCTTGAGGAGTTGCTGGTGAGTTTGACCACTAACCTTGTGGTTAGTTTGTTGTTGTTGTTAAGTGCCATTGAGTCGATTCCAACCCACAGCGATCTTGTATAGGGTTTCCAAGGGGCAGCTGGTGAGTTTGAACCACCGACCTTGCAGTTCAAAGGACTTTGCATTCTGATGCATTAGACCACAGCGCCACACCAGGACTCCTGTGGTTAGCTGGTTAGTACTTTTCCTACAGCTCCACACCAGGACTCCCACCTCGTGCTTACTCTCATAAAATCCCAGAGAAAAAAATTTCCCATGGCATCACTAATTCTGTGTTGCCTGTCTTTGAGTGGTGCAGTTTGTAGACACTGGATATTGAGTTAGCTTTTCTGTAAGCAGGGTAATCAGGGAGGTGGGATTGCTCTACCTTACACAAAGCACAGCCCAGATACTTCCCCTCCTCCTCCCCAATTCCTGTAAGCCTTAACCCAGGAAGGCAATCAGGACTCAACACAGCACAAATCTAGTTTCCATTCAGTTGATGAGCTTTGTACTATTGCTTTGGTGGATAGCACGAATCAAGCACAGTCAACAAGGGTAAATGCTAGCTTCCTCATCTCCATAACTTCAACATCACAAATAGACTTTCAGATGGAAGAAAACACCAATTCTGCCCAACAGCTCATGGCATCCAAGTCCCCCAGGAGAGCCCAGGCACAGCTAGACCCAGGACAAAGCAATGGTTGTGCCAGGCATACAGAGGCCCAGGTTGGCAATGGACCTTGGCATCAGTAGAGTGAGGGCATTTGGACCAAGCCAGAACTGCCCTTTGGGACTCATTAACTTCAGAGACTTTCTATGTGGATACCCAGGCAGTGCCCAGCGCCCCCAGTCACCAGGCTAGCTAGCAAGATAGTGCAGGCCACTTCTTTACTCTCAGTGACTCTCTGAGCTTTCTGCCCCTCATTCTTACCAAGTTCCCTATGCCAAGAGGATCTGTTTTGGAAATGAGCTGTTCTCCTTGGACTACCACATCCCAGGGACAAAGCACAAGAGCATTCATGAACCTTGAAACCCAGGAAACCAAAGACAAGAGGAGAACGCCTGTCTGGCAAACTCCAACCCAGGGGCCTGCACTCTTGCCCCTCACCCGCCCCCCCCCATACAAATCATCCTCAATTCACAGACAAATGGCAGCTCCCTACCTGAGGGTGGCGCTCTCCCCTTGCCGGACCGTCACGTTGTCCATAGCTTTGGGGAAGGTGGCATCTCCACTGCGCACGGGCACTCCTGTGGGTACAAGGAACAGCAGCCTGAGAGACAGGACCACGAGGCACTTCCAGGGCACGAACAGGCACCCATAGACCCCCATCCTCGACAGACACAACTTCCCAGAACTCAGCAGCAGCACAGCAAACGCCCCAGCGAGCACAGGAAGTGGGAAGGGGAGAAGAGGGACTTTGCGGAGAGCTACTGGTGACCACGAGGAGCCAGGAAGAGGAAAGCGCGCCTTCAAGTCGAGTATTCCTCCCCAAAACCCAGCCTTAGCTCCCCAGCCTCCACAAGCCAGTTTCCACAGAGGACATCCGAAGGGGCCACTCCGGCTAGGGAAGGTGCAGATGACGGGGAGCGGAAGGCAGGTGTGGGCACGTTTTAGGAGCCGGTTCTTCCCGTTAATAGTTGAGACATGGCACTTTGGAGAGGTGTAAGCACTTTGGTACCAAGAAGAGGATTGGGGTGGGTTGAATTCAGTTGCCCAAAGGTGGTCTGTGATGCCTCAGTTCCAAGGAGGGCGAAAAACCAACACTTTCTTTGTAAGTTTCAGAGGCAGGCTGGCCGCCAGGAGCAAATCGGTCACAATAGCAGAGAAAGTACACCACGATGGAACCGTGGGGGAGCGCGCGGAGGAGAGGGCGACGCCAAGCAGAGGCTGCCTGCAATTCGGCCTCCGATCCTGCCGCCGCTGCCTCGTCCACTTGCTGGACACCAGTGCACATCCGACACCAGGACGCACTCGACACCCGTGCACACTCCGCCTCCCTGGCTGCCAGACCTTCCTCAGCTGCAGCGTGGCGAGCAGGGACCGCGGACGCTATCCGACCTGCGCGCCAGCCCCTGCGCTGCTCCTTCCCGGCTCGGAGGGTGATACGCAGCGGCGACCGGCGGCCGCACGGGGGACGCCTAGCTCAGCGGCGGCCCCCGGGCTCAGCGCCGCCTTCCTCCCAGGAGCGTCCCCGCCTCGTACTGGTACGGACTTTCAGGGTTGTCATGGCAGCAGCTCCATCACTGACCACCACTCTCTTCCGACGCGGATCCTGGAGCGCGCGCCCTGTGCAGACATAGCACCGGAACCTACACGAGTGAACGCCGAGCGCCCAGCCCCTGCTTAACCACCGCGGCGCTGGAGCCCAGTCGGGCTTTAACCATTTGCCTCCCTGGAAGAGCTGTCACTTCGAAATTAAAACGAAATCACCCTACATTCTTTATAGACCCGACATATCATAATAAAGGTTACAGACTAACTAGGTGAAGGAATCACTGCAACATGTACTTTTAAAATGATTAGATAAGTTCATTAGCATTTAGAGGAAACCCAGGTGTTAGATTAATCAAAGTGTATTCAGTAGTGCAACGTCCACCCTATCAGCCCTCCACCTTTCCAAAAAAAAAGCTCCTTAAAAACACCAGAGATGGAGCTAACACCATTCAATATATAAAACAAACAAATCACAGAAGCTCATAGTGTACAAAACTGGCAAAAATCACAGTCCCATTTTGCTTAAATTTTGAGACTGACTTACGTACGTCCTTTATTCTAGAGTTTGAAGACAAGAACAGATGCTAGTCCTCCAGCAAGAGTGCTTACTGGCATGGCTGAGTGTGAGCCACTTGCATTATTTCTACAGCGAGCTCCCAAGTTACCTGGGTTTCACACTCCTTTAAGTGTGATTTCATCTTTAAGTGGTGTGGGTTTCAATTCTTAAGACCCAAATCTAGGTAAACTAGATTTGCCTCCATCCTCAGCACCTGTCACTTCCCCTTCTCCACTACTGCTGGTACCTTGTACCTGCATTGTTACTTCTCACTAAACTATAACTTTGATGAAAGTAGTGCCTTCTCCTTCCTGGGCCTAGACCTTGCGCAGGAGGTACACAGAGCCGCGCAACCAACACGGTAGTAATGTTATGATTGTGTTGTTGTTGTTATGTGCGGTGGAGTCGGTTCCAACTCATAGCGACCCTGTACAGGGTTTCTGAGGCTGTAAATCTTTACGGGAGCAGAAAGCCTCATCCTTCTCCTGCGGAACAGCTGATAGTTTCGAACTGCTGACCTTGCGGTTCGCAGCCCGGTTCGTAACCACTACGCTACCAGAGCTCCTTAGTGCTATGATAGTGGATCCCAATTAGGAATTCCTGCATGGAAGCTTCCATCACTGACCCAATTCTCCCTGGGGTGAGAGAGGTGGCTACTGACTTTGTTCTCCTTACACGTTCGATCTCATTCAAATCAAGAATTTCTTCTCCCCGCTGTCAACCCCCTCAGCTGTTAACAGTGAAGATTCTTCCCCAGTGACATTCAGAACAAAAGACACCAACTCAAATGATAAGGGCAGGTGCCACACAAAGTCCTCCTGCCTTCCCAGCAGTAACAATCGCATACATATAGCCAACAATTTAGAGACAAGATAAACATTTCAACCTCCTGCATGCCCTTTCCCTACTATTACTTTAGAGAATTACAATGTAAATAGACTTTGTGATATGGAAGGTCAAGGTCTGAGGTGACATAGGCTAATCACACCTCCTTTTCCACTTTAGTAGCTGACCAGAATGATGTAAGCCATGAAAAGTTGAGCAACTTTGCACAAAAGATCTCAAAATACTTTGAATAATTAAACAGTAGGCTGTTTTTTCCCTCATCTCCTCTGATGACTTTTCCTGGTATTAAAAATGTTCAGTGAAATCCACATACTTTTGGCCACTGAGGATCATTTGATATATGTTGTTGTAGTTACATGCCATAAAGTGGGTTTCAACTCATAGTGTCTCTGTGTAGGGTTTCTGAGGATTGGCTGGTCAGTTAGAACTGCCATGCTATCCTGTGCTTATTCTACAGTGTCATATTAGGACTCTGCTGATATATAGCACCCCCCCAAAAAAAAAATCAATGATCAATTTATGACTGAATCAAATAACTTTACAATAAAAAATAATAATATCTGGAATAAGTGAGGAAGTTTTGTTTATATTTTATAAAGGGAGAAGAAATAACTTACTTTACCACCATGCTATTCTTCTTGTTGATCATTGTCAAGTTGGTTCCCACTCATAGTAACCCTGTATAGAGTTTCTGAGGAGTGGTTTGTGGGTTTGAACTGCCAATCTTGAGGTTATCATTCCAGTGCTTATCTTATAGTCCAGACCATATATTATCTCTATCTTCCAGAGGGAAATTTTAGAATAGGAAATCAAATGACTTAAAGTTAAGATGCTATGTGAGACCAGATATAAGATTTGAGATTCTGTTTGCTTACTTTCAGTTTGCTAAATTTAAGGTTTCCTTTTTCCTGACAGACAAGAAGAAATGAAAAATAAATGCTAGTCACGGAGAAAAGGAGAGTTCATTCTGGGTTTTGGAATCATTTTCCTACACTCCTCAGAATGGCAGGGATGATTCCTTTCATGATAAATTCGAATTCTGGCCCTTGCACTTAATTCCCAAGTAGGTACAAATGACCATTAATATTTTTGCATCTAGGAATGAGGGTAATGACAACAGGCTTTCCCGAAGGACCTACTTACATGATTAACTCTACAGTAAAATACTTAGAAATCCATTTAAGATAGAAGATGCTTTATTAATACATTTTGTCTACCACTGGTTCATTATTATAGCTGAGCAGAAAAATAATTCACCTTATGGGGTCTTTAAGATGTTCGGTTTATACCAGTCTGTCTGCAATTGCTCTGAGACAGACAAACTGTCTTTGTTTCTGGCTGTGAAAAGAGAAGGCTGAACTATATAGCACAGTAGCATTTGCCAGCAGAAAACCTAGCAGAGCACAGGTAAGTTACAGGGAGAGGAAGAAAATCTACTTGCAAACGCAAACTTGCTTTGTGAGACCAGGGTTTCAAACTTTATTCAAAAGGAAAATTTAGAGAGTGGCCAGAGGTCAGAGATGTCTATAAAGTTAACAAGAAACCATTCATTTCTGCTTAAATTTGCTATTGATGTACTTACTCTTGAAGTCCTGGTGTGGCGCTGTAGGATAAACACTCAACCACGAGGTAGCTTTAAACCACAAGGTTGGCAGTTCAAACTCACCAGCCGCTTCTCAGAAAACCTATACAGGGTCACTATGTGTAAGAACAGACTGTTGTTGTTGTTGTTGTTGTGTGCCGTGGAGTCGGTTCTGACTCATAGCGACCCTGTACAGAGTTTCCGACGCTGTAAATTTTTACGGGAGCAGAAAGCCTCATCTTTCTCCCACAGAACAGCTGGTAGTTTCGAACTGCTGACCCTGAGGTTCGCAGCCCGATTCGTAACCACTACACTACCAGAGTTCCTTAACTAGAGGGCACTTAACAAGACCACCAAAAATAAGTACTATTCAATATTATGGTGCTATCTAACAGTGTCCCACTGCAATTCACAAGGTTTATAGTGGCTAAACATTAAGGAGCTCTGGTAGCATAGTGGTTATGAATCGGGCTGCTAACCTCAGGGTCAGCAGTTCGAATCTACCAGCTGTTCCTTGGGAGACAGATGAGGCCTTCTACTCCCATAAAGATTTACAGCCTCGGAAACCCTGTACAGGGTTGCTATGAGTCGGAACTGACTCCACGGCATGTAATCACCACCAAACATTAAGAAATACTCTGCCTCTCCTCCATCCTAGTCTGTCTTAGTCCAGAAGCTCAGCTGAAACCTGTTTACAGTGCATGGCCCTGCTGGTATTAAAAACACTGGTGGCATAACTTCCAGCTTCACAGCAAAATGGAAGCCATCACAGCACTACAAAATGACAGACGGGTGGTGGGACGATGCTGAACAATGCTGGAGATAGCATGCTAGAATTTTGCAAGGACAATGACTTGTTTGTTGCAAATACCTTATTTAAACAATACAAAAGATGAGTATACACATGAATCTCACCTGATGGAATACATGGAAGTCAAATTGATGACATCTGTGGGAAAATTCAGTGGGAAAGCTTCATATAATCACCCAAAAACAAGGAAAGGGCAGACAGTGAAAAACACTATCAATTTCTCATTTGCAAGTTCAGGCTTAAGCTGAGGAAAATTAAAATAAGTCTACGATAGCCAAAATATGACATTGAACATATCCCACCTGAATTTAGAGATCATCTCAAAAACATATTTGAAGCATTTCATACTAATGATTAAAGACCAGAGGAGTTACGGGATGATGTTAAGAATATAATACAAGAAGAAAGCAAAAGGTCATTAAGAAGAAAAGAAAGAAGGGAAAGACCAAAATAGATGTCAGAAGAGACTCTGAAACTTACTTTCCAGTATAGAGATGTTAATGCTAATGGAAGAAATGAGTAAGTAAGAGAGCTGAACAGAAAATTTCAAAGGGCAGCTTGAGAAAACAAAGTCAAGTATTATAACGAAATGTGTAAAGACATGAAGTTAGAAAACCCAAAGACAAGAACAAGCTTGGAATTTCATAAGCTGAAAGAACTGAAGAAAACATTCAAGCCTCAACTTTCAATATTGAGAGATTCTAGACTGCAAGGTCAATTTGAACCACAAGGTTGGTAGTTCAAACCCACCAAGCACTTGTTGGAAACCCTATACATGGTTGCTATGATTTGCAATTGACTCAACGGCATTTAACAACAACAACCTGGGTAAATTATTGAATGATGCAGAAAGCATCAAAAGAAGATGGAAGGAATATACGGAATCACTGTACTGAAAAGCAATGGTCTGTGTCCAACCATTTCAAGAGGGAGCATATGCTCAAGAGCCAGTCGTGCTGAAGGAAGACATCCAAGGTGGACTGAAGGCACTGGCAAAGACCAAGGCTCTGGGAATATATGGAATACAAATTGAAACCTTTCAACAAAATGATGCAGCACTGGAGGCATTTTACTCATCGATGCCAAGAAATGTGGAAGAGAGCTACCTGGCCAACTGCTTGGAAGAGATCCGTATTTGTGCTCATTCCAAAGAGAGGTGATCTAAAGTAATGTGGAAATCATTGGACAACATCTTTAATACCAGATGAAAGTAGATTTTTGCTAAAGATAATTTTTAAATGCCTGCAAAAGTGCACTGACAGGGAATCGCTTGAGATTAAAGCCAGATTCAGATGAGGATGTGGAACAAATGATACCATTTCTGATGTCAGATGGATCTTAGCTGAGAGCAGAGAAAATTAGGAAGATATTTGTTTGTCTATGCTTTACTAACTATAAAAAGTCTCTCAATTGTGTGGATCATGACAAACTATGGGTAACATTGTGAAGAATGGATGTTCCAGACCACTTAGTTGTACTTGCGAGGAACCTGTACGTAGACCAAGAGGCAGTCATCTGAACAAAGCAAGGGGACACTGAATGGTTTAAAAACAGCAAAGGTATGTACCAGGGTTGTATTCTTTCACCATACTTATTTAATCTGTATGCTGAACAAATAAATTGAGAAGCTAGATTATATGTAAAAAAAAACGTGGCATCAGAATTGGAGGAAGATTCCTTAACAACTTGTGATATTCAGATGATACAACCTTGCTTGCTGAAAGTGAAGAGAACTTCAGATACTGATAAAGATCAAACACCACAAACTTTGATATGAGTTGCATCTCAATGTGAAAAAAAAAAAAAAAAACCCTCACAACTGGACCAATAAATATCATAATATATGAAGAAAAGACTGAAGTTGTCAAAGACTTTATTTTGCTTGGATTCACTATCAACATTCATCGAAGTCGCATTCATGAAATCAACTTCACTAGGCAAATCTGTTGCACAAGACATCTTTAAAGAATTCAAAAGCAAAGATGTCAGTTTGTGGACAAAGGTGCGCCTGATTCAAGCCATACATACTATTTTCAATATCCTCATATGCATGTGAAAGTTGGAAAATAAATAAGGAAAACTGTAAAAGAATTTATGCACTTAAGTTATGGTGTTGGATAAGAATATTGAAAGTACCATGGACTGCCAGAAGAACAAATAAATCTGTGTTGGAAGAAGTACAGCCAGATTGCTCCTTAGTAGCCAGGATGGCAAAACATGGTCTGTCATGATGTGGACGTATTATCAGGAGGCAGCAGTCCCTGGAGAAGGGCATAATGCTTGGTAAAGTGGGGGTCAGTAAAAAAAAAGGAAGACATCATCAAGATGAATTGGCCCAGTGACAGCAGCAATGGGTTTAAGCATAACAAGGACTATGAGGATGGCACGGGACCAGAAAGTGTTTCATTCTATTGTGCATAAAGTCATTATGACTCACTGGCACCTGTCAACAACAACAATTGAAGTGCTCACTGGGTCAATAAATAAGATCATGATATAAATGGGAAAGACAGTAAAGCTGTCAAAGACTTTATTTTTCTTGGATCCACAATCAATGCTCATGGAAGCAGCAGGCAAGAAATCAAACAACATATTGCATTAAACAAATCTGTTGCAAAATGCCTCTTGAAAGTGTTAAAAGAGCAAAGATGTGACTTTGATACCTAACGTGTGCCTGACCCAAGCTATTGTACTTCAAACCCCTCAATGCACACGAAAATTGTAAAATGAATAAGGAAGGCCATTAAAGAAGCAATGCATTTGAATTATGGTGTTGGAGAAGTCTATTGAAAATACAATGGATTGCCAGAAGAGAAAACCAATCTATCTTGGAAGAAGTGCAGCTGGAAATCTCCTTAGGAATGAGGATGGCAAGAGTTTGTCTCTTGTAATTTGGACTTGCTGTCTAGAAGGACTAGTCCCTGGAGAAAGACATCATGCTTGGAAAAGTGGAAGGTCAGCAAAAGAGAGGAATTCCTCCAACAAGATGGATGGACAGACGCAATGACAACAACAATGGGTTCAAATAAAACAAGCATGATGTGGTGCAGGGGTGGGGCACCTAACCACAACAACTGAAGTCCTCAAAGAGATGAAGATCCAAATCGTGTCAACTCCCTTCCCACTCCCCACTCCCTACTCTCTAAATATAACCAACTCTTAGTGGCTTATCTGATATCCTGTCTCTTTCTTTATAAAAACTCCTGGGTGTATTTTGTTTTTCCCAGCCTAACTGAATTAATGAAAAAGGACGACAGTTAGAGCAATTTCATTATTTGTGTTCTTTATAGAAACAACTTCCTTTCTGCATCTTGAAAGGCAGATTCCTAATGAGCACCCACCTCCACCTTCTTCCCCCTATCTCTCTCTCCACCTCCCTTCCCTCTTGCATACACATATACTGTACACATAAATCAACTTGTCACAGCTTGTCTCTGTGCTGACAGCTGTAATTGCTTCAGGTTATAAAAATATCTATAGGACAATGCCTTTCAAGCTCACACACACATATATGCATACTACCTGAGCAAAAGAAAACAATCATATTCTCTGTAATAATCCTGAGACTGCAAAGGAGGGGGAGTGGAAGCTTGCCATGGAAAAACCAATGTGCAGGCAGGCAGGTGAGGAAACAGGAGTAGAATGAGACTTCTGGCAGCAGTATAGGAACAGGGAAAATTCTCAGTGAAAAGGAAATCAGCTGTTGTTTTTGTTTTCCTCTCTGTTACCTACAGCTAAAGAGCTGTGAATATTTCATACACATAAGAGTGAAGGAGATGCTCAATGTTCAGAAAACCCAGCATTGTCTCGTCTTCTCCAAAAAGGCTAAAGGCTCCCCTCTCGTGGTGGAGATTCTGCACAGTAGTGCATGCAAGAAGATGAAAACTGTTGGCCATTGAGGGAATGGTACGACATCAAATCGGCACGGAGAGGTTAATCAGAAAAGGATTGGGTGTAAATCTGGATAAAGAGTTGTCTCTGGAGAAATAGGGTGTGTCTACGTTCTGGGGAGGGGGTTGCGTTGAACACGCTATTTTTGATCCTGTATGAATATAAGAATTTTTAGAAATCACTTTTTATCTGGGCTATAGTACCGCGGAGTCCTGGTGTGGCGCTGTGGGTTAATGCGCCAGACTGCAAAGCCATTTGAACTGCAAAGTCGGCACTTCAAGCTCACCAGTCGCTCCTCGGAAAACCTGTATAGGGTCGCTATGGGTCGGATCCGACTCGATGGCACCTAACAATAACACCATAGTACCGCATGTTAGAATTTCAAGAGGAAGAGCAAAGGAAGGGTACAGGGCTCCACGTGACAGGAGAGGTCACGGATGGAGAAAATCACAAAGGGGGAATGTGAAGAAATGGCAAAATTATTGTATCTGTAGACTTTGAAATTCTCAAAACTTTATAAGAGGTGGAAAAAGAGATAGAACAAAAGGTTTTTGTTGTTAAGTGTCAATGAGTCGGTTCCAATTCATTGCTACCGATATACGATATACAGTTTCCAAGGGTATAAATCTTTGCAGGAACAGAAAGCCTCAGCTTTTTCCTGATGAGCAACTAACTGGAATATTCCAACTGCTTATCTTGTGGTTAGCGGCCCAGGTCTTAATCCACTACACTACCAGAGCTTCTAGAAAAGGCAGGTATACAGAAAATGAAATCAGAGAAGGATGACTAAGTAAACATCAAAGCAGAAGACAATACACAATAAAGATTAAGCCCAAGAGCCAAAGCAGAAGACAATACACAATAAAGATTAATCCCAAGAGCCAGGGAATCTCTCTTTATTTGGTTTCAGGTTATGATAGGACCTTGAACTCACCGAAACACAGAATGATACCTTTAGGAGGGACTGGGAAGGTATTATGTATAGCCTATTCATTTAATAAATGGGAAATTGAGTCCCAGGGAGACTAATAATTATTAGAGGGGCATAAAGCTAACAAAGGAGCTCTGGTAGCATAGTGGTTATGAATCGGGCTGCTAACCTCAGGGTCAACAGTTCGAAACTACCAACTGTTCTGCGGGAGAAAGATGAGGCTTTCTGCTCCCGTAAAGATTTACAGCCTTGGAAACTCTGTGCTGGGTCGCTTTGAGCCAGAACCAACTCCATGGCACATAACAACAACAACAACAACAAAAGCTAACAACTGGTAGGATCAGGACTAAAACTCAGGAGTCAAAGGTCCTATTCTAGTCAACCTTGCACCATACTTGAAATCAGTAAGGACACCTGCCAAGTATGGTAGAAATGACAATATTGTCATTTAATAACCTGCTGTTATTGTCAGTTACCATTGAGTGGATTCCAACTCATAATAACATTATTACAACAGGACGAAATAGAGCCTACTCCTGCACCAGCCTCACAATCATTGCTATGTTTGAGTGCATTGTTGCAGTCCGTGTATCAACCCATCTTCTTAAGAAGACTGCTCTATTTTGCTGGCCGTCCTGGTGTGGCACTGTAGAATCAAACACTGAACTGCGAGGTTGATTTGAACAGCAAGATCGGCATTTCAGACTCTACACAAGGTGATTCAAACCCTATACAGGGTCATTATGGATCAGAACCAACTCGATGGCACTTCACAACAACAACTACTTTACAAAGCATGATGTCCTTGCTCTGGGACAAGTCCCTCCTGATAACATGTCTAAAAACTTCATCTCACCATTCTCACTTCCAACACAGATTTATTTGTTCCTCTGGCAGTCTATGAATAGCAAAATACAAGAGTAAGTCAAGAAGTATTGCCACTAGGGTTCCAGTTCATACTTGCATGGGTTTTTTTCTAAACAAAATGTATCAAACATTTCACTACAATCAGTGGATGACTTCAGACAAGTTCTTTCAGTCATAGACTTGTAGTCATCTCCCCTTGTTAGTTTTGTTAGGTGCTACCAACTTGATTATGTAATGGAATGAAACATTGTCTGGTTCTGTGCCATCCTCAAAATTGTTGTTTGAGCCCATTGTTGCAGCACATTGTGCCAATCAATTGAGCTGAAGGTCTTTCTCTTTTTCATTGACTCTCTTTTTTACCAAACATAATGTCCTTTTCTGGAGATTGAGCCTTCCTGATACATGTCCAAAATACCTGAAATGAAGTCACAGCATCCTCATCTCTCAGGGGCACTGGTTGAACTTCTTCCATCAGAGATTTGGTTGTCCTTCTGGTGGTTTTAATATTCTCTTCCAAGTCCACAATTCAAAGGAATCAATTCTTCTCTGGTCTTTCTTATTCAATATCCCACTTTGACATGCATCTGAGACAATTTAAAATACCATGGCTTGCAACTAGTGCAACTTAGTCATTAAAGTGGCATTTTACCCTTTAATACTTTAAAGAGGTCTTTTGCAGTAGATTTGCCCAAAGCAAATACATTGTTTGACTTCTTGTTGGATGCTTCTATGAGTATTGGTTGTAGATCCAAGTGAAATTAAATTCTTGACAACATCATTCATTTATTTTTCTTAAACTTATTGTTGTTGGTCATTTGTAAGTCAAATCTAATTCATAGTGATCCTATACAGTTTTTCTGAGGAGCAGCTGGTGGGTTTGAAGTATTGTCTTGTGATTGGCAATTCGGTGTTTATTCTACCTTGTTGTTGTTGTAGAGTGCCATTGAGGTGATTCACACTTAAAGTGACCCTGTACAGGATTTCTGAAGAAGAGCTGGTGGGTTCTACTGTTCTTTTGGTTTGCAATCTAGTGCTGATCCTACAGCGCCACACCAGGTGTCCTATCCTACCTTAGTGTGCCTTCGGGTACTTTAAAAATAAATAAATAAATAAATACTCTTTGTGCCATAGGGGAAATTATTATGAGGTCAGGGTTAACATCACATTTTTAAACAAAACTAAAGTGGACATCTTCCCAATTCATTGATGCTTTACAACAAGTTTATGAGACTGTTCCCCTTATAACGCTAGCATTTTAAGGAAAGTCAGAATGATCTCAAAGATAAAGCTAGAGAAGGAAGATCATCAACCTCAAGGAACAAAGAAACTTTGGATGAATAAAGAAATTGGTGGAAGAAGAGTATAGAATTAGCATTGATGTAAAAGCTACTGAATTGGGATCTCACATGATTTGTCATTTTCATTTCTAAGCTAATATCTTCATATCAGCAAGCTTTTGGCTCAATGGATGTCCAAAGTGTTGTGTGAAGATCAGCTAGCTTTAAGAGACGATCTTTCCAATCAGCTTTTTAAGCAAGACTGAAGCTAATTAAGATGATTCTATGGAATGACCTATAACCTTAGCCAAGTCTTGGATTAACCAGTTAGAATCCATAGATCAAGGTCAGACCAAAACAGTGGTTTCCAAGGGGATCTCCTAGGTGAGTTGAACTTAAGGCAGAAAAGTCAGTTCAGAAGGTTATAATGGCTGTTTTCTGAATACCCAAGGGGTAATCTTGGTAAATTTTCTTGAAGAACACAAGACAATCATTGGGACTTATTACGAAGAAGTTTAAAAAAAAACCTGAAACTGCATTGGTATGAAAAAGGCCAGGAAAGCTACACCAATAAATTTGTTTTTCCTATCATGAAAATACATCTGCTACATTCATAGAATGTAGCAAGGGTTGTCCTAGAATAATTTATTTGGGAAACCTTATTCCATTAACCCTCCAGCTTTGATCTTGCCCCTTTAGAATTATGTTTATTCCCCAATCTCAAAAAACTTTTATAGGAACAAGATTTGAGTCCCTGGAGAATGCCAAAACTTCCATTTGACGTGGTATAAATAAAAAAGCATAAAATTCTTAAAGGAAGGACTTGAGAGTTTGAAACTCTCTATAGCCCTACATGGAGGATCTGGCAAGAAAAAATAACTTTACATCTTGATTTTTTTTTAATATAAATGTCTATGGATTTGTAGCTATACTTTTGGACTCACCTTCAAATTTCTTTTGGTTGTATTACTGCCAATATATGTCTGTCATTTGATGTATTCAGGATAGCTTAACAAGCAGTTTTTAAGCTCCTGCTATTTATACAAAGCTTGGTTATGAGTCAGGCTGCCAGCCTCAAAGTCAGCAGTTTGAAACTACCAGCGGTTCCATGGAAGAAAGATGAGGCGTTCTGCTCCCGTAAATATTTACATCCTCGGAACCCCTGTGCAGGGTACTATGAGTCGGATCCGACTCCACGGTACTTAACAACAACAACAACAACATATATACAAAACTGCATTGACTGACAGAGACACAAAGATGAACAGTATGGTCCCTGCTTTCAAGTTTCTTACAGTGTAGTGTTATTGGGCATCATCATGGTTTTGTTTGTATTTGACTCCATAAATGTGGAAATTATAATGAACTCAGTCCTGGCTACCCTAAAAGTCCTTGAGAACAATTTCATGGTGGCGAAAAATAAAATGGGGTACGATCATCCCTTAGGAACTGTTTGTCCCCATAGGTTTGGTCCAGACGCTGAACAGGGTTTTCTAGCTTCATTTAAGAAGCATTAGGAGAGAAGACGATACTCTCAAGATTTATAAATATGAGCATAGACTAAATGAAAACATGCATTGAGTGGAAATAAAGTGCCAGCTACTGTGCTAGGTAATGAATTTAAAGCAGTGAAGGAAAGAGACAAAAATGGAACCAACGTGGGGTTTATCTTCATAAAGTACAGTATCAGAGGAGAGTGATATTAAGCAGAGGTTTTTCTTTTCTTTTTTTTCTTGCAAAATATTATACATAATTGTGATAAACAGTGCGAAGAAGAAATAGGAGAGAACATATGACAGTATTTGGTGCTACTCAAGTACAGTAGATCAGAGAGCATTTCCCTCATGTCTATAAAAATGAGGATACTGAGAAGGAGATGAAGGGACCAACCATGTGGGCGGACTTGAGCTGGCAGCAGATGGAAGAAAACCAGCCCAACACGAGACAGACAGGAGCATACCAGGGTTGGCCTTTAGCCATCTCTGACTATGCTCATTTGAGCGGAAGATGGGCACATCTGAAATGTTTTATTTCTGAACTAAAAGAACAAACTCCTTCAAAATCTCCATCCATTCATTCCTTATTCACCCAGTGCAGATTTAGCCATTAAAAGAAAGGCCATGCTTTTTTTGTATCAGAAGTCAAGTCTAGTTTTCACCCTCCCCATTATGAGCTGTGTGGCCTTAGGGAATTGAGTTCATTTGTAAAATGGAAATACTAACACTGCCTACAACAAAGGGTTCTTATGAGAATTAGATGAGACGATAGATACATTATAAAAAGTTAGCACAGGTTCTGTTACACAGAGGGGCTAAATACATGGAAGCTACTAAACACTGGTGCCACTCAGATGTTAAGTGAAAGTTTGGTGACTCAAACCCACCCAGCACTGCTCCAAGGGAGAAAGACCAGACAATCCTCTTCCGTAAAGATTACAACCAAGAAATCTTGGTTGGGACAGCATTACTCTGTCATACAAAGTCACTATGAGTGAGAATCAACTTGATAGAACCCAACAAACTGACTACTACTACCCAACCCCTCAAGCCCAGTCTGTAAATTTGTCCTACTATGGTGAAGAAAAGGCCTTGCATGTTGCCACGATGTTGGGAGTTAATGCTACTGGTATTACAAGTACCAGCTGGGTCATTCAATTATGGAAAAGTTTCAGTCAAGCTTCCAAATTAAGACAGATTAGAAAGAAATATCTGGCAATCTACTTCCAAAAATTAGCCAATGAAAACCCTAGGGAATCACAAAAGAACAATGTCCAATACAGTGCTGGATGATGAGTTAAAAGGCATCCAAAATATACAGTGACCAAAACAATGACTTGACCATACCGACAATCATAAAAATGATGCAGCACCAAGAAACATTTCATTCTGTTGTACCTGGAAATCACCATGAGTCAGAGTTAACGTAATGGCAACTAACAACAACAAGAACAACAGGCTCTGTCCTTCTAGCACTGTGGTTGGAAAATACCATCAAAGAATGTGGTGGTATTCTTATTCAGAATAAGTTTCTGGAAGGATGCACATTCAGTGGCCCCAGGAGCAGTGTTCTCAGGGCAGGTCCTGTGAGGGCTGTCTGTGCACACACAGTGAGTGTGTTTAATCCCAGAGACACAGAGGAAACTTCATGCTGAGATTGCTTAGAAGGAAGTAGCTTTTCCCTTCAGCCATGGCTGGAGAAACAGTGACCCTCCAGTTCCCATCCCTATGTTAAACAGCCATAGAATCAGCGTTCTCCAAAAGCACATGGCAAAGTCTGTGGGAAAACAGCTTGTGTGTGAAAAAGAGGATATGAGTTTCTCTTTGCCTGTCTGTGAACTTTCATCAGTCATGTTCCCATGTACAGCTGAATACTAGTAAAATAACACGAAGAAAAGACAGAGCACATCCATTCTGACATAAAGTAAGCTTCTCTATCAAACCTCCTCCCACAAAGCTTCCAAGTCTTTTTGGAAGACTGATGGGTGAAACCAAACCTTCTACAGGTGTACAAAAACCAGTAACACCGAGGTCTAAGACTTAAGATCAGTCCTGCAGTTATAATACCCCATGTCTGCTTCATTTGCAAGCCTTCTCTACTGCTCCTAATATCTGTCATTAGAATCTGAGGGTTAGCTTTGTAACCTCTGTGGAAAGGACAAGGGTTATACACAGATATCCATGTACATGCATATACAGACACCATTTCTAATGTTTACAAGTTGTAGTCCAACCAAAGTTAGGAAGTGACTACTCAAATATTAAGAGCACTCTGCATGGTCAACTTTCCAGCCCTAAACTTGGTACATAAAACACCTTTTTTCTCTAAACAACTGCCTATTATTCATGTCTCTCCTTAACCTTTTATTCTTCATTTTATTTAGAGGTTTTCTATCTTATTCCCAAACCAATAGCAATATCAAAATCTGTAATATTTAATGATGCAAGAATCTGCCCAATGACATATGAGGTGGGTTGTACTTGTTATTAGAGGCAGCATTTGTGCAAATATCATTTTGTAAGCAAGGAAACCTGAATTCTCATCTCAACTCTACCCATTATTATGTCACGGATATAAAAAAAAATAAATTAATGTATAAAAAAATAAGTTATTGCTTTTTCTAGGATTAAATCCTTCATTTGTCAAAAGAACCAAAACCCACTTCATGATTTCCCTCTTACATAAGAGTTAATATGGGCTTTTCTTTTTATTTGGATTATAAGCGTTAAGAAAATCTAATAATGGATACTCCACCCAAATAGACATTTGAAGAGTTAAGATAACAATTCAAGAGTAAGATGACACTTGATAGAGAGGCAAGGGTCAGGAATCTTGGCTTCAAGCACCCATCTTGTCACTTACTAGTTGTACAGAGTTGGCCAAGTCTATTTTCCTTGCCTTATGAATGAAAAATTTCCATGAGATCACTTCCAAGGACTCTCCCAATTCCAAGAATTTATTATTATAAGTCTTCTCAACACTCTGCTCAGAAGCATTTTTAACCCTTTAGATTCACTTTTTAGTGCTTCCTATACAAAAATAGTCTCTTCATAATCTCCTTTTCTTTCCATTCACTAAGATATACATTTCAGAATTCAGAAAACTGTTGTATAAAGTAATGAATGAGTTTATATTGGGCGAAATGCAAACCAGTGGAATAGGCAAGAAGATTAAAATATTAAAAGTCTTCTATAATTTTATTTTATTTTAAGGAAAACAAAATTCCACACTGCAAACAGTGATGTTAATCATCAATAAATACAATGCTCGTATTATGCTGTGGGACAATGCACTGGACCACAAGGTCGGTTTGAACTGCAAGATTGGTGGTTCAAATTCACCAACCATTCCTCAGAAACCCTATACAGGGTTTCTATGAATAGGGACTTTGTTGTTAAGAGCACTAAACAACAACAGTGACATTTAATTGGCATTTATTTGAACCTACCAGCCTCTCCATAGGAGAAAGATGAGGCTTTCTGTTCTCTCAATGATTACAGCCTCAGAAACCCCATACAGGCTCATTATGAATCTGAAATCACTTTATGGCACTTAACAGCAAAACCATAACTACTCATCTCCTTCTTTTTATTTTGAATATAAGCATTCTATGCCTCTCTTTTCTGTTCTCCTTTCTGTCAGTGATTTTTCTTTCGAAATTCACATTTTAGACTCTTTCTGCCATGTTATGTCTCCATCTCTCCTGTGTTTCTTAGGCTAAGCCATTTGGGATCCACAGCAAGTTCTGCACACATGTGCACATACACACACACAAATATTATTGTCTGTGTCACAAAGAACACTTTATAAAAGAAGCTATATATACATTGTTGTTAGTGTCATCTAGTCAGTTCCGACCCATAGCGACCCTGGATAGGGTTTCTGAGGAGCAGCTGGTGAGCTTGAACCACCAACCTTGCAGTTCAGATGGCTTTGCAGTCTGGTGCCTTAAC
>NW_006408676.1:1691525-1701156 GCF_000296735.1 Chrysochloris asiatica | reverse complement strand
GAGAGAGGAGAGAGAGAGAGAGAGAGAGAGAGAGAGAGAGCGAGCGAGCCAGGAACAGTGAAATAAGCCCTGAGTCACACTGCCTTTGAAGTATCAGCAAGAATATAATTGTGCAGAAACAATCTTTGCTGTCCTTGAAATTAAGAAATTTATTATTAGTATTATTATACAGATAGTCCTGTGATGCTATTTTTCTATGATTGCAACATATTTACAATGTCTATACACTATCTGTATACACACACAGCAACACTCAATCACTGGTTTTATCAAATCAGTTTACTAGTGAGACACATGTGGAGTTCAGATAAACACCTAATCAGAGAGGTTAGTGTTCAAGCTGAGTCAGCTTTAAACCAACACATCAGGCCTGAAGAGAAGTTGAACTTTTGTCAAGGGAGTAAGAGCTGGACAAAAATCATTCTTCCAAAGGTTTCTAAAGATTAGTTCATGAAATAGGATTTATAAAGGGTGACTGTTTGTCTTGTAGAGCCTGGAGAGTAGGTGGTGGAGGAGAGGAGACAAAGTTGGAGAGGGAAATAATGGGTGTATACTTGAGGGTGGGGAAGGGAGTATGGGAAGATGGGAAAGCACGAAACATAGTTTCACGAAGACTAAACCTTATTTTCAACTGTTTGCTTGTGGAAGGCTTGAATTTGTATTTCTAACTGAACTAGTGTACAAATCATCCCATTTTGTTTTTTCTCCTGACTTGAATAACTGCAAGCTTAGTCTAAAGCAATCACATAAATCTTATGTGTCTTCAGTTTTAAAGAAAAACAACTCTGTATTAAACATGTCTTTATTCTTAATTTTATTGAATCTTAGAGATTCAATACATAATTAAACACACGTTGTATGTTCCTGTGTCATTTTGACTATTTAACTTATTTGTTCACCTTTATCCACCACTATTACGAGCTCAGTGCACTTCACAATAAAGCACTGAAGGTAGCAATTAGAACGTTGCGGCCCTATGCTGCCCTCTTACAAAAGAGGTGATGTGGGCTTTTCTTCCTGGAAAGATTTAATAATCCGATGCCTTTTGTAGCTTTCTACTTCTACCTTACCAGAAAGTCAGAGATAGCACTTTTGTTGTTGTTTTTAAGTGCTGTCAAGTTGATTCTGAAATATACTGACCCCGTATAGGGATTCCAATTAACAGCTGGTGGGTTTGAACTGTCAACCTTGTGATTAGCAGCCCAATGCTTATTCAATAATGACACACCAAGATTCCCAGGTGGTGCTGTTGGTAGTGAGAAAGCTAGACCAATTTATGTGTGGCTTAAAAAAGTGTATTTAAGTAACACTTATGTAGCATTAAGGAGCTCTGGTAGTGTCGTGGTTACGAGTCGGGCTGCTAGCCTTAAGGTTCAGCAGTTCGAAACTACCAGCTGTTCAATGGGAGAAAGATGAGGCTTTCTGCTCCCATAAAGGTTTATAGCCTTGGAAATCCTATGCAGGGTTGTTATGAGATGGAACCGACTCCACAGCACATAACCACAACCACCACCACCACCATGTAGCATTAAATATGGAGAGATAAGAACAGAGGAAATGTGAGTAAGCACTTGGATAGAGAGAATAAGTAAATAAGGTGTAAGGATCAAATATACAGTTTTAAAACTGTAAGATAATGGGAAGAGTATCCCCCCCTGCTCACAAAAGTAGATAAATAGTTTAAAGATGAGACACAAATCATAGATTGACCTGTTTCAATATGGTGAAACATACTAGATTCTTTACGGAATGGTTGCTAGGCTAAATCAGTTTTCATCTTTTTATCAAAGGTCTGTTAAAAAGAATTCATTGAGAACTTTCCTAAGTTTGCAGAAGACTTCAAGTTTTTTCAAGTAATTGTGGTCTTCAGTTGACAGGAAGGATCTGCAGAAACAATCCACATGCTAAATAAGTATGAAAAAGAGTGGGCACTATATACAATGTCAAACAATGTAATATACTACTAAGAAAAATAATTTAATGTGTGATTATACAGGGACAGGCTCTGGACTGTGGAATATGCACCAGTGATGTGGAGTGAATCAAGCAGATTTTATGTCCAAGCTACATAAATTACTTGCCTTGGGATTTTACATAATTTTTTGCTTCTCAGATCCTCAATTTTCTTCTCTGTAAAATAGGAATAACATTTACTTCATATGTTTGTTGTGAGGGTTGAGTGATATAATAGAAGTAAAGTATTAAATGAAGTACCTGGCAAGTAGTAAGAAATCAACAATTAGTAGCTAGTAATTATTCCTTTGTAATTAGGGAAACAACTACAAAATTAATACTAGCCACTGTTTCCATGTTGTGGTTCTTCAAACATAGTTTCAAGTATGACACTAAAGTTCATTTTCTGAATAGATCAGTAATTTTGCCAAAAAATGTTGGACCAAGTCTTTTTGAAAGATATGAGAAGAATACTGAGATTAGAAACACACAAAAGAAGTGTTACCTTGACCGCAAATTTTTGCTTTTCAAATACTGCTTTAAATTTTTACCACAGTAGCTCACAAATGATACCGCAATATCATCTACCCAACTGCTGAAGTAGAAATCAGTGGTGGTGGTGGTGGTGGTTATGTGCCGTGGAGTCGGCTCCAACTCAGGGACCCTGTACAGGGTTTCCGAGGCTGTAAATCTTTCCGGGAGCAGAAAGCCTCCTTTTCCCCCATGCGGAACAGCTGGTAGTTTCGAACTACTGACCTTGTGGTTCACAGCCCGATTCTTACCTACTACGCTACCATAACAGTAGTCACTTTTAATCTCTCATCCTCTCTCCCCACCTCCCACACCCAACATTTATATAATCCAATCAATCTCTCATCTACATTCTACCTCCAAAATCTCTCCGAAATTCATACTAGCTTATTGTAGCCTTCCATCTCTTCATATTCTCTTATATGGATTACTCAAATTGTATTTCCATTGAATGTTCTTGCCAGAATCTATTTGAATTTCAACAATGAAATTAAATTATCCTGAAAATCTGACCATATCACTTTCCTGATTAAATCCTTAGTTTCTTCCCACTATCTTTTGAATAAAGCACCAAATCTTTTAAAAGGTTTGCAAAGCTTTCTTGAAGTGGACTCTCTATGTTTCCAGTTTAATCTCTTGTCAGTTATTAAAAATAATAAATAAAGTATAATAATAACTAAATTTTACTTTAGTTATTATTTTTATTTGTCAAAAGTTCCTTTTTTTACGCTCAGGAATTTTGCATATACTACTTTCCTGCCTAGAATATTCTGTCTAAATTCTAATTTTACATTCTAACTTCCTCATGAGGACCTTATTTTAAACATCTGAATGGGGTAAACTTCCACTGAACAATTACTTCTCTTTACACTGAGAAAACTTGTTCAAAAGTTGTTGAATTTCTGCCTCTATCACTGCTATATTCCTGGAGTGCAACACAATGTCCTGGCACACAATCAATTATTGATAGATATTTTATTAAATTAAATGGACAGTACACTTGTGACATTTTTGAAAATTAAAATAATTTACTGGTAGAGGCTACCAAATGATGGCAAATTAATAGAGATGAAGACATTTGGTATTTATAATATGCAAGGATAGGGTAAACATGCACTTAATAACCAAACTCTAGCTAGAAAAAAAAGTAACCTAAGAATTCAAAAGAGGGTAGTTTAAGGATAAAAATAAACATGTTTGTACAAAAGGTTATAAAGTCAAAAATATTATCTAAATAGGATCAAGGAAGATTTGGATAAATTAAACGGTGGCAGACCCACACTGGTTTATTAGGTTAGAGATGACTGATGTATCACTTTAACCTTTGAAGTATGATGCCCATACAAAATTGCCATTGTCCAAAGCAGGAAACTAGGACAACTGAATCAATGTGACTTGGTGTGACCTTTTTAATGTCATGCTCTCATCTCCCCAGCAATTTTCTTGTCCACATTGCTAGGGATAATAGAATTATGCTATTT
This sequence comes from Chrysochloris asiatica, assembly GCF_000296735.1. Taxonomy (NCBI): domain Eukaryota; kingdom Metazoa; phylum Chordata; class Mammalia; order Afrosoricida; family Chrysochloridae; genus Chrysochloris; species Chrysochloris asiatica. The sequence goes on along the minus strand of NW_006408676.1, from coordinate 1,697,191 downwards.
TTCCACCCCTTACACTTTATATCACAACCCAGTCTAGACTATTTGTATGCAACTGGTTAAGAGCATTTTAAAGATGCTATAAGAATTAGTATATGTGGTTTATGTAAAAATGAACTCTGAGGTTAGAAAAAATCCCTTTTAGGCAGAATTACAAGGACCATCTTGTGTTCCTATTATATATGCCCTTTGGCTGTGTCTTCCAAATGACCTCTGATTTCTGTTCTTATCAATGGCTTAGAACATCTCCACTTAGCGTTCACTCTTTCTGGGGCATTCGCTCCTGATTTACCTGAGCCACTTGCCTCGTTTTCCTTGACTCCCTCATTCCAAAACCTCTAATAAAAGAAGAATCAGGGTTATAGCATTCCTCTTCAAACTCTACAGCCCATGCTCTTTTATCCCCGTCTTATTGCTTTCATGGGTTAACCTGCTTTCCAAGGCAAGATGGAAAGCAATTGCTTTTATACTTATTTCTTCACTTTCCACTTCAATGGAAGAGAATCATGACACCAATATTTCAAAACAACAAATAATGCACCGGTCGTATGTACCTGAATTTATGCTTCCTATGAGTTGCTTTGCCAGAAGGTGTTTAACCAGAACTTCGTTTGGGATGCTTTAGTAATCCCTTTCATTCCCTGGAGACATGACTAAATAAACAACATACAAGGCCCACCAGAGATTTTTTTAAAAGGGGCATCCAAGACCAGAAGTAGTTTAGAATTTTTTCATAAAACCCAAGATTGAAGTAGATTAGTTGTAAAGTTTGTGTCTGATTGTGAAACTGAAATGACCACACCTTTTACACTTTTAGCTAACAAGAATGTATGAGGGCAAGTAAGGTGATATCTTAGCCTTGGTCTGGATCACATTGCTATAATTGTACAAATAATCAGCTAATGACAACCAAAATAAACATTATAAAGGAAAAGTGCAAAATTCAATATTTTAAGAATCCTGCACGGGCATCGTCAGTTGTTGTTTTTTTTTTTCCTATAAAATTCTTTTCCCAGCACAGAACAGAATAAAATGTGTTCAATACCTGTAAGAAGGTTGCCTCAATGAACAAATTAATTAATAAATACCAAATCAAACCAGTGACATCAAATTGATTTCAACTCTTAGGGAACTTAAATGACAACGTACAACTTCTCCACAGGTTTCCAAGGATATACATCTTTACAGAAGCAGGTTGCCTCATCTTTCTCCTGTGGAAAAGCTGGTGGGTCAGAACTGAGGAGATTATGGTCAACAGCCATGTACTTAACCACTGAACCATCTTCTTGTTGTTGTTAAGTGCCATTGAGTTGGTTCTGACCCATAGTGAACTTGTACAGGGCTTCCGAGGTGGGTTTGAACTGCTGACCTTGCAGTCCAGTGCATTTTCCTACCACGCCACACCAGGACTCCACTTGCAGTCCAGTGCATTTCCCTACCACGCCACACCAGGATTCCACTGACTCACCAGGGATCCTTTAATAAATATTTCCACTTTCTATCCTCATATTGCTTATGGGAAAGATAGTTAACTACACTCTGATAATCAATCCACTTTAATCCCAACATGAAATGTATCTAGTACTCTCCACCCAAGAATAACATTCATAATAATCAGACTATTAACCAGGGGACTCGACTTAAATCTGAAAAAAAAAAAAAATTTTTTTTTAGAAATTGTCTTATAAATTATTTTCCAAGGATATCATCTTTAAACATTAACAGACAAAACTGACTCTGAATTCTGGGAATTGAGCATAATTATATGGAAATTGACACGACACAAATGCCAAGAATTCTGTTAACCTTTAATATCTTGAAAAAATTCTCCCCTTGTAATTATCTCTTTTCTTTGTCTTAAATGTTACTGATGAATATTTAGAGGCTTAAGCAAACAGGAAAGTGGTTGGATCCTAGAATTATGGTCTCTGTTTGGAATCCTAGAGTTTTGAAAGAAAACATTCCATAAAATCATAGGATGATAAATGGAGTATTTAAAATTTGACTTTCCAGAAGTTTTTTTTTTTTTTAAAACCTTGCATTTGCTCTGCTAATGTCCTCAACATAGAATTCTCCATATTAGTAGAAGCTTCTTTGCATTAGTAATTGCAATGAAAATGTAGGTCTAAGGCATACGGAGTCTAATGCAATTCCTGACCTGTTCTGTGTCTTTGGAAAAGTCGTTGAGCATTTTCAGTACTTCAGACTTCTTTTCTGTAAAATGAGCATGCTGACATTTAACTCTACCTGCAACAATATTTGAATAGTGCTTTAAACTTTACCAAGTACATTTACATCTATTATCTCACTGGGGTATGTATGTCTCTTGAATTTTTTTTCCTACTTGCCAGACTCCACTGTTACCAACAAGGTTCTCCTAGGATCTTTTCTCCACAATTTTAATTAAATCTTTACTCATCATTCTGCTTCCAATACTGCCTCTGCTTACATTAGTGCTTCTTAACAGGGACAGAGCAGACTCCTTGAGGTGGCGCTGGGGGAATGGCTGGGTGATACATTGTCACCATAAATGGGAGGTGCCACTGCTGCTCTCTGAGGACACCTGGTGGAGCAAATGAGGAGAAGCAACAGGCTGTTAACAAGATCAGTGTTTCAAACCCACCAGCTGCTCCTCGGAAACCCTATAGAGGGTTGTTATGAGTCAGAACCGACTCAATAGCACTTAACAACAATAACTGCTCTTGGGAGTCCTGGAGTGGTGTTATAAGATAATCACTGGACTACTGACCACAGGGTCAGTGGTTCAAACCTACCTCCGAAACCCTATACAGGAAAGAACTCAACAGCACTTAACTACAACAGCAACTGCTCTTTAGAGTATGGGCTGGGATCGCAGCCTCTCCCAGTGCACAGGTACCCAGTCAGAGATACTGGATGCCTGCCAGACATATATGTGAGTGAGAGGTACTTTTTTGTTTGTTTGGATCTAATACTGTGTAATCCATATGATATATAAACACAATTTTGTGCAATGCTTTAATGTTCACTAATTCTCCAGGAATGCAACTACCTTGTAAATCAGTGGAAGCTTGTGCTTTGATTTGTTCAGTTATTTACCAAGTGTTGTTCACTGTTATGGAAAAATCACATGGCCAGTGTTAATGTTCCACATTGTGTTGAGTGACGAATTCTAAAGTCCTGCGTCAGTCTATGCTGTAACTGTCACAATCAAACGATTATGCGTAGGTGCAAGTATCTATACATCATTACATTCTGTCAAGCACTTGCACTCAAAGAAGCATTTTACACTGATTTCATTATTAATCATTTCCTATTTATTTCTCCTGTAGTTTTCACTTAAGGCAGTAAATACAATACATAGGTCATTTTCTTCAAGTATGTATATAGGCAACTTATTTTATCTCTGAAATTAATTTTTGCCTAGCAATAAGACTAATATTTTCAAAAGAGAGCTTCAGTTAGAAAAAGTACATAACTCCTACTATAAACAATTCCTGGTACGGCACTTGTAGGATAAGCACTTAACAACAACAACAACAAAACACAGAAGCCAGAATTAATGTCCTAAAGCATAGCTTATATAATGTCTAGTACGTGTTTTAGAAGGAGCTCTGGTAGCGCAGTGATTATAATTTGGGCTGCTAATTTCAAGGTCAGCAGTTTGAAACAACCAGCCATCCTGAGGGAGAAAGATGAGGCTTTCTGCTCCTGTAAAGATTTACAGCCTCGGAAACCCTATACAGGGTCGCTAACCCTATACAGGGTTGCTATGAGTCGGAATCAACTCCATGGCACACTACCACCACCACCATCACCTGTTTTGGAAACTTCAGTGTCTCCACACTGCCTCTGACATAAAGTTCAAACTCCCAAAATGGTAATCAAGGTCCTTAGAAATAAGAAAAGCTAATTTTCTAGCCATGGTCTCTGTTGTGAGATATCCTCCTCCTTCATCACCACATTATCCCATTATTATTATTATTATTATTATTATTATTATTATTATTATTATTATTATTATACTAGTCATCTTACCTGAAAAGATGCGCTGCACATCACAAACTCTATGTGTTGGCATATATGCCTTTCCTTCTCTTATTCTGATAACTTTCTGAATCCACTTCCTACTTCAAAGACCAGTTCAAATTCCATTTTCTACATGAAACATTACTTTAACCCATGCCATCCTATCCCATCTCATATGTCTATGTGCTGTTGTTCTTGTTAAGTGTTGTCGAGTCGGTTCCGACCCATAGAGACCCTGTATAGGGTTTCCGAGGAGCAGCTGGTGAGCTTTAGCCACCAACCTTGTAGTTCAAATGACTTTGCAGTCTGATGCATTAGCCCACAGTGCCACACCAGGACTGCTATGTATATGTATGTATATATGAATGAAGGGGGTTCAAAGAATTCATAGAAAAATTCCATGCTATAGGAGTCCTGGTGTGGCACTGTGGGATAATGCGCTGGACTGCAAGGTTAGTTTGAGCCACAAGGTTGGCAGTTCAAACCCACCAGCCACTCCTCAGAAACCCTATACAGGATTGCTATAAGTAGGAATGGACTTGACGGCACTTAACAATAGCAACATGAACACCATATGAAAACTTTATGGGAGCTTGTTTTGGGACTTGTCAATGTTGCTGCTGGAGTTACTGGAGGAGGCCACAGGATTGAGAGGGCAGCGATGGAGTAAGAAGCTAACAGGCAGGGAGCATTCATCCCACCTAAGAAGCAGGAGTGGCCTTGTCCTACAGAGCCTCCAATTTGGCTTCAGATCACCCGGTTACCTAACAAAGCAAGAGACCCCTTACTCAGAGCCATGAATCCTGTCTGTTTTCTACCCATGGTCCAGTGCTGTACGAGTCTGGATTTGGGGTCTTTAAAACCATCTTGGTGGTTTGGTGGTGTGCCATCAAGTCATTTCCAACTCATAGCGACTCTGTATAGGGTTTCTGGGGCTGTAAATCTTTATGGGAACAAAAAGCATCATCTTTCTCCAGTAGAACTGCAGGTGAGTTCGAACTGCTGACCTTGCAAGTTGCTAGTCAAACAATGAGTAATCCACAAGCCACTAGATCTCCACAGTGCCACACTAAGACTCCATATATCAATATAGTTGGCCAAATATTTCCCTAATCTCATATTAGGCTATAAGCTTTCTGAAGGTAGGTATCATTTATTGTTCATTTTGGACCTTCCCTGGACTAAAAGCAGTATGTAACCCAAAGAGTTAGTTCAATAACTATTACTTGAATTGAACTGACCAGTCAGGAGTTGAGAAAGCTAGGCTAGGTATTATTCTATGCTCTCTATTTCACACATTTAGAAATTGAATTGTAAATGCATTCTGCCAGGCCATTTTATAAATAACATCAGATAAGACATGCTATAGACATTAATATAAGATATTATGATTACCTCCAGCTCATGTAAAGCCCAGATCTGTACCTAGAATAGATACATAGAGGCTGGCCAACAGTTTTGCTGGCTGAAATAAATGAAAAATAATTATTTCTGAATCAACTTTCAATTGAAAAAATATTGATTTATATGTCCTAGTGTGGCACTGTAGGATAAGCACTGGACTGCTAACAGTAAGGTTGGCAGTTCAAACCCACCAGTCCCCGGGGCACCCTATACACCCTGTTGTTGTTGTTGTTAAGTGCCATCGAGTCGGTTCTGAC
>NW_006408676.1:1640297-1691416 GCF_000296735.1 Chrysochloris asiatica | reverse complement strand
TAACCACTACAGCCTAGACTATGGCAAATATTCCAGTTCTGCAAACCTTATAATCAAATCAGTCAGTCTACAAGTTCCCTCCTTTGAAGACTATACTCCCATAGAATCTAACCAGAATATGGTTCAGGTTCTCAGAACCGTCCCAAGCCTGCCTCATGGTGGACGTTCAGGCTGCAGCTGCACTCCCTGGCATGGCTCCTGACTTGATGGAACCATCCATCACAGCCAAAACCTGCCCTTCTCGCACGCCACTTGATTTGGAAATGAAAGTGGCCTTTTAACAGAACATTGTCTTAGGATTGTGTGAAGCAAGGCTGACAGAGAAAGGAAGATTCATTTCTGACACCAATCATACTAATATCTGTCACCAAAATGACATTTTCCCTTTAATGATGAAAAATGCATCAGGATAAAGGGAGGAGAATGAGTAACTTTCATGTGCTTCTGGTCTGATGGGGAGTGAGCCTCCATGGCAGCTGCGGGTTTGCAGTTTGAGAGTAGGGGCAGAGGACCAGTTGATCTCTGAACAAACTATAGCTGGTTTGGAGGAGAGGATACAAACAAGTGGAAAACTATGGGTTAGGCAGTGACCAGCTTCTCAAATGGACCTCCTGCCAGGTATTTCAATATAATTGCCTCCATTTTTTCCAGGCCCCAAACAAGGACTGCTGCTAGTATTCAGTGTGGCCACATTGCACCATATGTGGTTTGCACCACTAGTCAACCTCATAGGCATTCACATTGCTGAGCATCTGCAGGCACACTTTCAATGCTGTGTTGGTGGAAGGGCTAGGATAGTGGACTCCAGTCTGTAAAGCAGGTCCCATGTAAGTATCAGAGGTCTGCTGATGAGGATGTACTGTGGCTGGGAGAAGGTAATAAGCAAACAGAGCTGGGACCTGCAGAAAGCCTGGCTTGTGCTGTTAATCTAGAAGCATGTTTCTAGAAGTTTCAGAGAAGTCTCACAATGATGCCTGATGTGCAGAGTGGATTGGTGTTGTTGTTGGTAAGTACGGTTGAATCAGCTCTGATGCATAGCAACACTGTATAAAGTTTCTGAGGAGTGGCTAGTGGGTTTAAACCACCTTGTGGACAGCACTGCCCAGGACTCCTTGCATACTGGGTATTTCTCCGCAAATCTCAGATACTTATATCCAGATCTATTGTTTACAAAGGGACTAGGTGCTAGCACTACATAACACACTTTTCCTCCTCTCCCTTTTTTCTAACTTGGTATAGTGCTGTAGGATAAACACTGGGCTGGTAAAAAAAAAAAAAAAAAGCTGATGGTTCAAATCCACTAGCTGCTTCTTAAAAACATCACACAGGGTCACTGTGAATCAGAACCAACTTAACTGCACTTAACAACAAAACATCTTTACCATTGGCAGAGTCTGTCAACCACAACAGAGGATAAAAATACCTAATGCTCACTTTCCAGTCTCTCTTGCAGCTATAGATGACCACATTACCCAGTGAAAAGACCTGATAATCATCCATAATCATAAAGACTCCTAATGTGGTGCAATAGGATCAGCACTGGACTTCAAACCTCAAGGTGAGCAGTTCAAATCCACCAGCCATTCCATGGAAACCCCATACAAGGTCACTGAGTCGAAACCAATTCGATGGCATGTAACAACAACAACAATCATATAAAGAATCATGCACACTCATTCCACCACATTTTGTTTGCCTGGATTCCCTACCTTCAGGCTTGGAGTGCTGGTGTGGCACTATAAGATAAGCACTGGACCTCAAGGTCAGTACCAACTGCAAGGTCAGTGCTTCAAAGTCACCAGCCACTCCTCAGAAACCCTATACAGGGTACCTGTGAGTCACTGACTTAACAACAACAACAACCTTCAGTCTTATTTGATGTCTTTAATGTTTAAACAGGAATTTTAGTATGGGTCTTGATTACTATCCACAGCCAAAAGCATTCTAAGTATTATATTTTGGTGTCATCTGGAAAAGGTGTTAAGTGCATGAGAAACTTCTTTATTTTATATTTACCTGTTCAGCCTTGAATTGTTCTTGCCCACATATCTTCTGCCTTCTGCCTCCAACTTCTTTGTATTCCCTCACCCTTGCAAATACTGGTCAATGCACCAAGTACAATACTAACTGCATTTGGGGTACTTTCCAAGTTTTTGTGTTTTCACAGTCCTTTACCACATTAGTTATAATCACATACACTTATTAGATAACCTGCAAGCAAGCAACTCAGCATCATGGTCTTCATTATGAAGAAGGAATCGGAGTCATTTACACCCTGCGTGAGTGGACTCTTCCTATTTATCTCCAATATACTCACTTTCAAATGGATTACAATTTGATTTTAAGAGACTTTCAATTAATGATTGAGCCCCCAAAGTAACAGATGCACAGTACCTATTTGTAATGTTCCCAGTCCTACCATGAAAACCTGTAAATAGGCAAAGCCACACATCCTCCATATGGAAAAATCTGTTGCCCTTGTCTGATGTTCTTGGCCTTTTGTGATCGCCACCCTCCTCTATTCCTTTCAGACAAGGAAGAAACCATAAAACATAATTGAAAGTGACTTATAAGTTCCAAAGTGACACTCAGAACCCTGCTATAGGGGAGAGAGGATATGCTGAGGCTGTTCCCAGGGAAGGAGCAGCAGGGAGTAGGAGAACACATCTTGTCTGGAAGCTGGAAAGTCGACCCTGTGGATAAAGGAAGCAGAGCACCTGCTGTGGAACCCTGGCAAGGAGCTGTCCTAGACATCCATGAACTCATCAGGAGAAAGAAGTGTCTGCTTCTTGAAGATGCTGTGTTTGCCTGAGCTTTACTGAGAGTCCTGGGACAAGAATTGTGCTGTATCCATAGGACTTGTCCACAAATGCAGTTAGTTCCTGGAGAGGCGGAACATCCAAGCTGGGACCTGGCAGGGCCCCTAAAGTCCCCTCATCACCCAAGTTCATTCACTAAGAAGGAAGAACATGGTAACCCTTAATGACCGCTACCCAGTCAAACACAGGTTCATTATTGGAGCCACCTTGATGGTACTTAGCAACAACAACCAGCGACAATGGAGAAATTCCATATTCAGTAGAGAAGGCAAATAGGAAAAGAGTTGAAACATTCCCTCAGACTCTACTTCAGTTGGAAATCAGTTGGATCTTTCTAACAACAAAGGAAATTAAACAGAAAGAAGCTATGCAATGAGTATTGTTGTTGTTAGGTGCCATCCAATCACCTCCAACTCCTGATGACCTTAAGCAAGTATAACAGAATCAGATGTTAGCCAATTCTGTGCCATCTTCATAGTTGTTGGTGCCCATTATTTTAATTCATATATATAACTCTGAAAACTTCAAAAGTAGAAAAATTGTCTCTCTCTGCACAAACTCCTATAATAAACACAAAGGTGGTGGTGGTGGTGGGGGTGGTGTGCTGTGGAGTTGGTTCCAACTCATAGCAATCTTGTATAGGGTTTCTGAGGCTGTAAATCTTTATGGGAGCAGAAGGCCTCAATTTTCTCCTACAGACTGGCTGGTAGTTTCCAACTGCTGGCTGTAGGATTAGCAGCCTGACTTGTACCACTATGCTACTAGAGTTACTCATAATAAACAGCAAAATATTGGATCAGGATAATAGATTTTTTTTTATGTTTTATTGTGAATTATGGATAGTTTACATGGGAGAACATTAGCTTTACATTCATCCTATCGTATATCGTTTCATTGCCATGGTTACAATCCCCTCCACGCATCATCAATCGACCAAAGGGTATACCCTGAAAGCCAGTCTTCAGCACACAGTCCCTCTCCCTCTCTGGGTCTAAAGTCCCCAGCCACTCCATCTCTCCATGTCATCATCTCTGCCTCCATCTCTGGCATCACTGCTTCTCTGGGTAGGATCCCGCTCTCCTCTCCTCCTTTGATGGTCCCAGGGACCTCCCCTCCTAGACTGCAAACTCAATCACTCCCCTCCTTTGCTACAAAATGTCTACCTTTACGTTTCCAACCCACACAATCAGTCCTGATAACAATTATTCACTATTGTATTACAAGAGACCTATCCGCATTTCCTTTCATCAGCCCCGCCCAGACAGATTGGATACTACTCAGTGGAGATTTGACCTTCCTCCACACCCTCTGGATCTAGGCTCCCTCTTGAATGCTTGTAAGCCAGTCAGTTCTTGCCTTTGTAGCCCCCCGTTTAGGGTAGCCAATGTCCAAGTTGCCCATCCCTGTCTATTCTGTGTATGGAGGGGGTGGGAATGATCCTCGCTGTAAAGATTTGTTCCCTCTTAAAGATGTTTACATATGCTTTATTGGCTATGCAAAGGTTTTCGATTGTGTGGATCATGACAAGCTATGTACAACATTGCAAAGTATGAGTATTCCAGAACACTTAATTGTGTTCAAGAGGAATCTGTACCTGGTCCAAGAAGCAGTTGTTCAAACAGAACATGGGAACATTGAATGTTTCAAAATTAAAAAAGTTGTGCGACAAGGTTGTATTCTTTCACCAAACTTATTCAACCTGTATGCTAAGCATATCATCCGAGAACCTGGGTTATATGAAGAAAAATGTGGCATCAGGATTGGAGGAAGACTCATTAACAACCTGCGATATGCAGATGATACAACCTTGCTTGCTGAAAGTGAAAAGGATTTAAAATATTTACTGATGAAGATCAAAGAGCACAGTCTTCTGTATGGATTACATCTCATTGTAAAGAAAACAAAAATCCTCACCACTGGACCAATATACAACATTCTTATCAATGGAGAAAAGATTGAAGTTGTCGAGGACTTCATTCTTCTTGGATCAACTATCAACACTCACAGAAGCAGCAGTCAAGAAATCAAATGAACGTATTGCATTAGGCAAATCTGCTGCACAAGATCTTTTTAAAATGTTGATGAGCAAAGATGTCAGCTTGAGGACTAATGAGTGCCTGACCCAAGCCATGGTATTTTCAATAACTTCATATGCATGCAAAGCTGGACAGTGAATAAGGAAGAACATAGAAGAATTGATGCATTTGAGTTATGGTGTTGGAGAAGAATATTGCAAGTGCCATGGGCTGCCAAAAGAAACAATAGATCAGTTTTGGAAGAAGGGCACCCAGAGTGTTCCTTAGAGGCCAGGATAGCCAAACTTTGTCTCTCATACACTGGACATATTGTCAGGAAGGACCAGTCGCTGGATCAGGGTATGATGTTTGGTAAGATGGAGGGTCAAATAAAAAGAGGAAGACCCCCAGTGAGATGGATTGACTAAGTGTCAGCATCAATGGACTCAAGCGTGGCAACAGTAGTGAGGTTGGCCCAGGATCGGACAGTGTTTCATTCTGCTGTGCATAAGGTCTCTATGCGCCCGTACCAACTCAATGGCACCTAACAACAACAACAACAATGTTCAAGTTGCCCATCCCTGTCTATTCTGTGTATGGAGGGGAATAGAATAATTTTTACAATTCAATTCTCTCCCAATCATGCTCTCCAGCTGATACATATCTCCATTTGACAGGGAGTAAATTAGACTTCATATTTGTAAAGAAAACCACAAAGTTCAATGGGTAGAATGTGAAAGATCTTAGCTTTTGTATCTAGTTTTCCAGTTCTAAATTCATGGCTTATTGTACTGCAGTTTAATAAATCCAAGAATCTAGCCTCCCTCCTTGAGGAGTACTCCTTGTGCTGGGGCTCATTTGAGAGGATGAGGGGTACTTACACAGGAAAATAGGAATAATTTATGAAGGACAAAGTGAAGATGACAATTCAGGAGAAGACAGAATGAGAACCAGAGCCATTGTCCAGAAGTAGGTCTAGTGAAAGAAGGTGGCACAGAGGAGAGAAAGAAAGAAAATCCAAATGTCCAAAGCAGCTTAGCAGTACAGCAGGCATGCTGTTCATCTCTCTGTGAGCTACTTCTGAGAGCCTGAAAATTCAGCATTTGTTGTCCACAGAACAATAAGCCGGATTCCTGGGCATCACCTGACTTAAGGTACACTGTTACAATTCCCAACATAAACAGCCCTGTGGGGTAGATGCCTAGGTGGCCTTTGGTAGGTCTGCATGGCCCAACAGAGGACCAGGAGGCCTGTTATCTTGAGTGGTGTGTGTTTAGGATGGGATGTTTAGCCTCTGTGATGTCTTCACAGCATGTTGCATTGTCAAATATGCCCCTTCTCCCTGAAATGGCCTGTTTCTTTGGCATTTAAGACACCACACTTCTCAGATTCCTCTTCCTCATGTGCAGCATCTTCCCTAATGCTCTTAATGACTTTTGATGTCACCATTATGTGCCACAGCCCTCCTCAACTCCATATCTGCCTATTAAATCATTACTCACCTCTCAGGACATACTTCAAATGACCCCTTCATTCAGGTAGCCCTCTCTAAACATCCCAGAAAGAACTGATCTCTCTACTAAACTCCTACAATGCTTTTTACTTCCTATAACATGGTGTGGCACTGCAGGATCAGCATTGGACTGTGAACCACGAAGTCAGCAGTTCAAGCCCTATACAGGGTCCTCAGAAACTCTATTCAGGGTCACTATGAGTTAGAATCTACTGGATAGCACTTAACAACAACTCAGTATGTAAAATCTACTCCTTGTATTATAAGTGTGTATAAACATACAGTATTTTTCCTATAAGATAAACTAATTACTAAGGTCTTTACAATTTTTATTAAATAAACTTACTTAAAGCTGTAAAACCAAAACAAACAAAGCAATTTTTGCCTCCAGTAAATTCTGACTCACGGCAATATAATATGGTAAAGTAGGTCTACTCTATAGAGTTTTCATGGCAAAAATCTTTACATATACATCAGACCTTTAGGTTAATTGTTGTTGTCGTTAAGGGCTATTGAGTCTGATTTGACTCATAGCAACCCTGCATAAGGTTTCCAAGGAGCAGCTGGTGAGTTTGAACTGCCAATCTTGTGGTTCAAACCGACCATGAATTTCAGTCAAGTGTAAACCATTTGTTCCATTCAGCGATTAAAGTTGAAAAGAATCACTCAAATCATCTAGGTCAATGTCCTTATTTCACAGATGAAGAAGTCAGGCCAATTACACAATTTAGACAAGTTCACACAACTAGACTATAGTACAGTTAGAATTCATTTGTACACTTAGTTCAGTGAAGTACTTATCAAAAATGAGGTTAAAACGAAAGACAAAATGAATAGATGATTCTGATAAATCCCTGCCAAGCCATGGCCAAAGAGTCTCAGCTTGAGAGACAGACAGTTGAAATAGAATTCTCAAATCAACTTCATCTACAAGGTAACTATTTCTTTCAGCATGTGTCTGGACCACTAGCATCAGCAATACACAGCTTCTGTTCCTACCAAAGGGGTTTCCTTGAGAAGCTCATTAGAAGTTTATTATTATTTTTATTATTTTTCATTTGAGCATCTCAATAAGCAATTGAGTCTATTCTATTTTTTGTGCCTATTTGTTTGCTTTTTCATTTCAGTGAAAATATACACATCAAAGCATGCTTCCTTTTAACCAAGTCTACACAAAATGTTCAGTGACATTGGCTACATTTTCACATGGCATCCAGATTTGATACTTGTTATTTTTGCTCTAGTTGCTTCATATATATTGAATTAGTCTTACGGTAGTGTTGGTGTGGTGTGCCACTAACTAACTGAGTTAGTTCCAACACATAGTGACCCTGCATAGGGTTTCTGAGGCTGTAAATCTTTACGGGAGTAGAAAGCCTCATCTTTCTCACTAGGAGCAGCTGGTAGATTTGAACTACTGACCTTACATTTAGCAGTCCAACACATAACCACTCTGTTATCTGCCCCCTAAATTTCTCTCTATGCTTTAGAATCTCTACTAGAGAGTTACTATTGTCCATTTGGTCTCCTATAGATCATTTTTACTTTTGAAAAGTGTCTTGTTGGAGGATGACATTTTTCACTATTTGAGCAAAACTGGTTTTTTGTTTGTTCCCAGGTAACTTCAGGTGATAATTTCATTTCGATGTTTAAAGTGTTCCCAAAGATAATAGTTTCCTGGGTTCTTCCCATTTCAATGGGTCTGGTAAATCTGGATTCTTTGGGAACTTGAATTTCTGTTCCACGTGGTTTCCCTTTCAATCAGGATCTATCTATTCTGATTCCGGATCAAAACATTAGGTATTGATAGTCTGGTGCCATCCAATCCTTCTGATGTTAAGTTAGAGGAAGCAGTGGCTCATGGAAGCTATTATTCATACAGTTCAGTTGCTTCTCTGACTCTTGGATTTGCTTCCTCTTCTGCCGCTCCAGGTGAATACAGATCAATTGTTGTATACCATATGATGACTCTCAAGCTTTTAAGACCTCAGACACTATTCATCAAAGTGAGAGTTATACTGTTGTTGTTGTTGTTAAGTGCCATCGAGTCGGTTCTGACTCATAGCAACTCTGTATAGGGTTTCCAAAGAGCTGCTGTTTAGTTTGAACCATTGACCTTGTCGTTCAAACTGACCTTATGGTCCAGTGCTTTATCCCACAGTGCCACACTAGAATAGCATCTTTAAAAACAGTATTGTTCCAATAGACTGGATAGTCCCAACAGACCATGGCCCTAACCTTTCAAGCCTAGAAAAATGTTTCTGTGAGGTGTCTTGTTGCGTCAAGTCGTATCTGGAGCTGTAGTCATTTTTTCCCCTTTGATTATTGTTCCAAAATTATATGTAACATAACATTTCTAATTCATCTTTTTATTTTATGTACAGCTAAGTCATGTAACTTACACCTGTCAAGTCGTGAACATTTCACATTCATTGGTTCCCATCTTTCCCATCACCATAAACAAAATTTCAAAGCTACCTGGAGAATGATTTTCCTTCTCCTCCTTCCATATTCCTGGTAATAATTAACAATCACCAGTCTGTATATATTTATCTATTTTATCATCTCATGAGAATGAGAATATGCAATATTTGTCTTTTTGTAACTGTTTATTTTGTATTTAATAAATCAGGTGACTGAGTATGAAAATTCTTGATTATTTTGCTTTTATACACTCAAAAAAGAAAGGAAATCAATCAAGTGATAAAAACAAAACAAAACAACAGCTAACACAGTCCAGCCCGGTCAATTATGACCCATAAATACCTTGTAGGACAGAGTAGAATTGCTCCATGAGATTTCTTTCCAAGGCTACAAATCTTTTTGAAACACACTGCCTCATCTTTTTTCCCATGGAGTAGCTGCTGGATTTAAACTTCTAACTTTTCAGTTAGCATCTAATACTTAACTCAATGCACTACCAGACCCATTGTGATGAAAAAAAAAAAAAAAAAGAGAAAAAGAGGAGCTAAAATTGCTAACATAAACCTAACAGTGGAATCTGGCTTAATGAAAAATGAGAATTCATGTGGCTTTTCTTGTATCCTACACTGTAAACACTGCACAAGGCTCATCTCCTAAGGCCACTCCCCTTGCACTCAGCGGGCTGCTAGAAGTTATTAAAGACAGGCCTTCTTACGATTAGCATAGCAATGCCAATTAATTGCAGTAATGAGTAACCATCACATTAAAGGAATACCACAGCCTGAACCAGAGCACAAAATGTGTGTCTCCAGAAAGAGGTGATGACTTTCAGGGTCAGGCAGGGTATTGTGTGTGTGTGTGCGTGTATGTGAACGTGTGTGCGCACGCACGTGCTTGCATGTGCTCATACCGTTTTAGAGCCAGGCACCTCCTTTAGAAAGGAGAACTGGGTCAGGGAGGAGCTTGTTGGGAAGCAAGATGAATGCTGCTGGAGGAGAGATGAACTTTGCAAGTGCTGGGAAGGAGGAGACTGTGAGCAAGAGAAATGAGACTTTAGTACAAGGGATTTGGGAGAGGTGCTGGATCACGCTTAAGGAGGATGCTTCCAACGTGGAAACAGAGGTTTCTGGAGACATGTCCACTCCTCGTTTGGGGAACAATTTATCATGAAAAAAGAACGTATTACTGGATACATGCTGTCTTTTTGTTTCCCTTGCTTTCCTCCCCATCTTCTTTATTAAAGCCAGAGGACACCGTGCCCCTCTTAACCCTTTCCACCCACTATTTTTCTGTCTCCCACTTGCTCTATCTGTGGGATAGGTAGGTAATGGGACTGCAGCAGCTGCTCTTTACAGGGGGACCAGGACCTGGTGAGTCTGTCTCCATTGGCTGAACCAACAGAGAAGCCCTGATGGAAACTCCAAAAGGAATATTGTTTCCCCTTGAGGACCTTGTAATGTGTAAAGAAAAAACAAGAAAAGCCCACACACTGGGCCATCAAAGTTCCATGCAATGTGACAAAGTGGGTAATTATGCTTCACTTAGCACACATCAAAGGAACAAATGGCCAGAGAGCATGTCTGTGTGTGTGCACCCACGTGCACATATTAGGTTGCTGGCTTGGTGCAGGGAGTGGGGGACAAGGTGGGAGGGAGCATCAGAGGACCGGGGATCACCCTCCCCAGCCCCTGCCCTGTAACTCATTAAAGTCTGAAACTGAAGTAGAATGTGCCTGGCCTTTCTCTTAAATTCCTTTGTTTGGTTTTCATGGAAATCTGTGTGTACGGAAGAATTCAGCATGCTTGCTACAGACAGATGTTTCTGATTCCTGCTCCTCATCGTGTTAAGAATGTACCTATTAGGGGATGGACCATCTTTTATTTTTCCTCTTCACCAATACAGGAGACTGCAAAGGTGGAAGTAAATTACTAGTGCGACCTAAAAACAGGAGGCTTCCTTTGGACGCAGGTGAATCTTACAGCCTTTGATGAGGGACCCATTTACCATGCAGTGATTGCCTCTATGTCTCCATGGCAGGAAAGGCAGAGCAGAAGAACTGAAGGCACACATTATATCTGAGTTCCTTGTCACAGATGAAAAGGAAATTAAAGCTGAATTTGGTGTCCTGATGCAGACCCAGGCTTCTCCGTACTCCAGACACCCCCATCTTATCTTCCCTTCTGTCTGTGTCCTCTACAGTCTGTAAAACTTTGTCTCTTTAAAGTTGAATTATATAAAATTATGCCCCCTGCCCCTGTGGGAGAGCAATTGTTGTGCCATTTCTATAAAATGCCATGGGAAATATGAAAATAGGAGGCAGGATTTGGAGCAAGACTACTCCTTAGTGCCTGTGGTTAGCAGAGCTGGAAGATGGCTGTCAGGATTTTACTATGTGACTGAGAGAGCAGAGCCTGAGAGAGAGCGCACACTACAAGTCAGGGTACTATAATGTGATCTTTTACCTGAAGGGAATGAATTTATGGACCAAATCAAAACAAGGGCACCCCTAACTGTGCAAGAGATCTGGGCTGACAGATGGTTCCAAGGTGAGTCATAAGCTACAGGAAAGTAAACTGCCCATTCCTTTGCAGTATGAGATGCCCTCTATGGAACAAACTGGGCAGTAGCCACACTCTCCTTCATTCTTGAACTAAATATTTTACGGGGAAACAGTATTGAGCACTGATTTAAACTATAGGCTCTGTAACCAGACAGCCAGATTCCAACTGTTGCTAAAGGTATCAAGATAGCAAGTTACTTTCATCCTGTTTATTTTTCTCATCTGTAAAATGGGCATGATAATAGTAGCACTTCTTTCAAATCAAATACCTAGAAGAACAGTGTTGGAGTCCTTGGGTAGTACAAATGATTAATGAACTCAGCCGCTAACTAAAAGTTTAGAGGTTTGAGTCTACTCAGAGACAGCTCTGAAGAAAGGTCTGGCAATCGATTTCCAAAAAAAACCAGCCATTGAAAACTCCAGGGAGCACAGTTCTACTCTGACATACATGGCATCATGGTGTGGCAGAAGTGAGTAATAGAAACTGGTTTGTGTGCTGCTGTTTTCAATAGGACCATATTCCATGGCTAGGATGCCATGTCTCTCTAATACTGCCATTGAAATGAGGACAATGACCACATTTTTGTCACTATAACCCTATGAGTCAGAATCCACTGAACAACAACAACATTCTTGTTTGTTTAGAATCATACTAGATAATGTAATTACTGCATTAAATATAAGGGTAAGCTAAAAAGTATTGATAAAGTTATATAAACTTTTATAAAAAAATATCAAAACGTGAAATAATCATTTCTTGACATAGCCTCCATTTAAGACTATGCACTTCTGAAAGTTGTGTTTCTTTGCTTTCCCTTACTCAAAGAATTCTGTGCTGTTCAGTTTTACAATACGTCAAGATGGCAGTTTAGACATCCTTTTTTGCTGTTGTTGTTATGTGCCGTGGAGTTGGTTCCGACTCATAGCGACCCTGCACAGGGTTTCCAAGGCTGTAAATCTTTACAGGAGTAGAAAGCCTCATCTTTCTCCCACGGAACAGCTGATAGTTTCGAACTGCTGACCTTGAGGTTCACAGCCTGATTCATAACCACTACACTACTGGAGCTCCTGGAGGGATTCAAATCATATTTCTTTTAAATGCTCTTTGAGTTGGGAAACAAAAATAGTTCTCACTGGGAAATTCTCGGGCTATAACAAGGATTATAACAAAATTCTCATAAGACAACGCTAACTACCGTTGAAGTAGGAGCAGATACATAGTGGTGATGGAAAAGATTCCTTGCTGCAATTGTCCTGGTCTTTTTCTCACCAATGCAGTTTTCCATTGTTTTCAAATCTTTTTCATAATAATCCCCTGGAATTTTATTGTGTCCTTCAAGAAAACACATTAGCATTACCCCTCTGGGATCCCCCCAAAACATTTGCCATAATTTCCTGAGCTGACCTTTGTGCCTTGAATTTAACTATCCCAGCAGATCGATCCCGTTGAAAGCCTTGGAAATCACTATTTTGATTGGCCTTTGCTTTATTTATTTAGAAAGCACTCTAAGAAGACTAACATAAGTCAATTATGGAGAGAACTTATCTGACCACAGTGACATGTTTAAACACATCTTATTTGGAATAAGCCTATGTATGTGTGAACTGGAACCCTAGTAGAAAAGACTTCTTAGCTTGGACTTGCATATCAAATACTGAACTTGATACAAAAGTTACAATGTTATGTAACATTCCCTGCCAAGTCTTATTCTATTGGCTCATATAGTACTTAATGGAGGAGATAGACAAATATCAAAATGATCAACAATGAAATGGCAGCTAAGCTGCCGGCATCTAAGAAGTCTAACATTTTGGAGAAGAGGCAATTTAATAGGAGGAAAGTAGTTGTAGGACACAGCCTAAGAAATGAAGTTCTGTAGGGGTTAGGGTTTAGATGATGCTAACTGGAGATGAGAGATGGGTTCATTTCTAGAAGAGAACACAAAGAACAAATAGAAGCTTAAGAGATCTTGGCTTGTTTAAGATACAATGAGAAGTTGTCTGAGCCATAGCAATGGTGGGAGATGAAGTTACAAAGAAGGACCTTGGATGACTGGCTAGAGAGTTTTGCTCATATTTTTATGGAAATTCACTGGAGGATTGAAACAGAAGTAAAGATATGTTCCAAACAGTAGAAAAGAGCTCTGATTCACCAGTGGAGGACTGACTGGGGAGGAACAAAAAGTAGTTGTGCTGTTAAGATATACCATTGTGATAGAAAATGAGAGAGGCAATGAGGGAGTTCAGTCTTTCAGAGCACTATAAAATGGATATTAGTTTACCTGTAGTGGTTACAAATCGGGCTGCGAACCTCAGGGTCAGCAGTTTGAAACTACCAGCTGTTCCGCGGGAGAAAGATGAGGCTTTCTGCTCCTGTAAAGATTTACAGCCTCAGAAACTCTGTACAGGGTCGCTATGAGTCGGAACCGACTCCACAGCACATAACAACAACAACAATATCTTTTAGAAAACTCCACAAGGTAGGCAACATCCGAATATAGTAGACACTGCTCATCATCTAACAAGTATGTATTCTCTTCACCTTATTAAAACATGTCTGGATTTTTTTAAGCCACCAAGACAACTGAAAATCTACATTGTCCAGCTTTCCTTGAAGCTGGGGGATAATTCTGTTACGTGACCTAGAAGTGGAAACCTGCTTAGGATTTCTAGGATATTTTTGTTTTCCAGATTCTGGAACCTTTTAACTTATAACTTCTTTTTCTTCTTTCTGGCTGGACATCAAATTGAAGTTTGAGGTGAAATACCAATCCTACAACCATAAGAACACTAAGGGTCATGGAGAAGGAAGGAAAGATTATGGATCTGATGGTATCATAGAACTGCTCCTCATCCTAGCCTGCCTATCTTTGCATTTCATCAGATGTAGCTAAAGCTCTGAATTTGGCATGCAATCTCTGATACGTCACAATGTTCATGTAAACAAATATCCATTTAATGGATACTGGCATGGCACTATGGCATATAGCACCAGACCACAAGTCCAGTTTGAACGCCAAAGTCAGCAATTCGAACTCACCAGCCACTCCATGGGAACCTCGTACATGGTTGGTATGAATCAGAACCAACTCGACGGCACTTAACAACACCACCAAGCCATAACAGTTTGACTCATCAAAGGCAATACGGTTTACCTTTTGTGCCTTATAGAAAAGGGTCCCTGTCTCACCCATTCTCGCTGCATATGAGTATGTGTTCGTGCTACTCACAACTCTGATACTAGTCTATGAAGAAAAATGTGCCCACAAACCAAAGCCATCATATGGCTAACCCCAGAGAGAAGAATGAAGGTGTCGGTATGAAAGGACAAATTATGGCTATGAAGTATTTTTTTCAAATCAGCAGAGACGTCTTTTACATGATAAAGAAAGTTGACACCCCTACAGAATAACAGTTGTTGTTGTTATTGTGTGCAATCATGTTCATTCTGTATAGGGGTTCCAAAAGCAGCTGGTGGGTTTGAACTGTTGATCTTGCTGTTACCAGTCCAGTGCTTATCCTACAGTGCTGCACTAGGACTCATGTGAATAACATTAGTGGTAGTGGTGTTGGTTGTGTGCTGTGGAGTCGGTGCTGACTTACAGAGACCCTATATATAATTTCCAAGGCTATAAATATTTATTTACAGTCTTGGAATAGGAGTCCTGATGTAGCACTGTGGGATAATACACTGGGCTGCAAGGTCAGTTTGAATTGCCAGGTCAGTGGTTCAAATTCACCAGCTGCTCCTTGGAAACTCAATACAGGGTTGTTATGAGTTGGAACTACCTCAACAATGCTTAACAACAACAAATCTTTATGGGAGCAGAACACCTCATCTTTCTCCCAGGAAACATCTGGTATATTCAAACTGCTATGTGGTGCTGTGTTTTAATGCATTGGACTGCCAGGTCAGCTTGAACCACAAGGTCATAGGTTCAAGCTCACCAGACATTCCTTGGAAACCCTATACAGGGTCGCTATGAGTTGGAACTGACTTGACAGCTCTTAACAACAAGGCACTTAACAATAACCCTGGTAGCATTGTGGTTGTTGATAAGTGCCTTCCAGACAGTTCCGACTCATAGCAATGCTGTATAGTTTTTCTGAGGTGCACCTGGTAGGTTTGAACCACTCACCTTGCAGTTCAAACCGACCTTATGGTCCACTGTTTATCCTTCAGAACCACATAACCTAACCCACTTGGATCTGGAAAGTTTCTTGGCAATACAAGTGGAGGTGAGATGAAGATAAAAGGTAAAGGTTTTAGATGGGGGGGGGAGGGACATTGAATTTTGAATTAAACTGAGATTAACTAGCAATAGGCAAGAGGTGGTTACAAAAATTCAGATGCAACATAGCAGGAGAATCCAAGACTTTGGAGTTATAATTATGTGAGTTATGCTAGCTAGTGACTTTGGACCAGTGATCTAATTTCTCTAAGTTTTTGCCATGCTACAAAATGGGAATTATAATGTTGATTTACAGGTTTACCATGAAGATTAAATGAGATAATGTGTATTAGAGTGCTTCACATATCATAAGCACTCTACAACTGATGACTCTTAATACCGCCCTAGGAAGGTAAATGGGCACAGCAAGTCCAGGAGGGGCTCCAGTGGTCTTTTCCTTAGTGATGTGTAGATACACAGAGTCTAGTAACCCCTCCAAGTTCCTTCCTCCTTTATAAAAGACAGTAAATATCACTATTAGCAAAGGTTGGCTCTGCCATCATAACATAGTCATGGCAGAACTTTGTAGGAAACAACCCTCAACATTTTGATCATTTTCTGCCCCTTACAACATTGGGATGTAGGGAGTTCATCAAGCTGCACAGAGTTCATCGGAATGCCCAGCGCAGTCCTTTGCCTGGGGGAAAGAAGGGGACAGGAGCAAAAGACAGCTGTACAGAAACCTCCTGCTGAGTTGGTACAGGGAGTAATTAAATGAACAGTTTTATCTGGAAACTCTAGAGGCATGCTAAGGACATGGACTGAAAAGATCCTTTCTGATGTAAAGTCTGAACAGGAGCAAAAATAGCACTGGAGTATCTACCAGTTAAAATCTTAGAACCCTAATTTAGAGACTAGCTTAGCGGCATTTTCTCCAAGACCAGGAATTTTTCTCCCACTGCATACCTGCAGGAAAGGGAGGCCTAGCCAAAGAGAATCTAAATCTTAGAAATTTGAGACATCCTTGGAGTTCTAGCCATATGAACCTTCTCTCTCTATTGCCAGGTGGGAATGTGGTACTTGGTTTCTCTATGGCAGAGACCATTAACCCCAACAGATATACAGTAGCATATACAGAAAAAGCAGAATGAACTGAATAGGATACAATGGTTCTTTTGTATGGGTCCGTCGAGGCCTGTTTATGTGAGACATACCTTCATGTCACAGTGAAATTTAAACTTTCACTTCACTTTTAAACTATCATGGCAGAGCTAGGGCAGATAATCCAGAGAAAAAGAAGGAAAGAGAGACAGCTAGGTGCTTCCACAACCTGGTTGTCGATAAATGCCATCGAGTTGGTTCTGACTCATAGTGACCCTGTATAGGGTTTCTGAGGAGCAACTAGTGAGCTTGAACCACCAACTTTGTGATTCAACCTGAGCCTACTGTCTAGCGCATTAACCCACAGCACCACACCAGGACTCCCCAACATAGTTATTGTTGTTGCTCTTAAGTGCTGTTGAGCCGATTCTGACCCATAGCGACCCTGTATAGAGTTTCCAAGGAGCAGCTGGTGAGCTTGAACCATTGATCTTGCAATTCAAATGGCTTTCCTGTTTGGTGCATTAACCCACAGTGCCAAAGCAAAGAACAAATGCAAGTGTTTTCCAGTGAAATGGTATCAGACATCCCATATTCTTCAACTGCATCTCCCTAATCTCTAAACTTGCTTATTCCTGTGCCAGAAATAGGGGGCATGGGCCCACATCAGGGGAAGTCTTTAATAAAATGCATCTAGTTATTCCAAACCTTAACAGCAGCCTTGGTTCAAGGGTTCTTTTGTTGTGGTGGTTGATAATGCAATGAAATACTGTCCTCTCTGTGAGTTAATGACATTTGCTTGGCGATGACAGGTGCATATGAAAAGGGGACTGGATGGGGTGGGGGCAGACTTATTGCTCTGTTCCCTGTTTTCCCTGTTTCTGTTGCTCAGCTCCTGAGGAAAAAGCGTGGGATGTTATCTATTAGGCTGCACATCAGGATTTTTATCTAATTTCATAATGAAGATGTTGCTCCATCAGATACAGATGGCATGTCAACACAAATACATAAAGGCATTTTTCTGTGTCAACTGGCTCTCTGAGGAGCCCCACATGTCTGGAAAGGAATAAAAGTCATTGATTTGAGGGAACAGTTCCCCCACACTAAACTCATGGTCAAAGACATGCCAGCTTTATGACTAAAACGTCTATTTTATTCATGACTTACTTCTATCTAGCTGTAAGCTTTGTGAGGGCAGCAGCCATGCCTGTCCTCTCATTTTTTGAATACTCAGAACCTGAAATACAGCAGCTTGGGTAAAGAATGGCGCCATATTCACTCCCTTTCCCAAGCTGTGCCTGGTGCCTAGTCTGCATGCCTGCAAACTCCTTAAAGCTAAAATCTCCCAGAATGTTAATCTAATGCAGAGAATGCCTTTTTATCTAGGACAAGTGATCATACAGCTCAAATCCAACACTGTGATCCTTGGCAACAAATCAGATTACTTGTTGCCCGGCTGTAAACTGGAGCTCATATTCTTAACCTGCCAGTGTTCTAGTTTCATCTGTTGCATTATTATTAGGTGCTGTCACGTCAGTTCCAACTCATAGCGACACTATGCACAACAGAACAAACCACTGCCCAGTCCTGTGCCATCCTTATAACTGTAGTTATGCTTCATCCGATTATGTTACTGATACTATGTCAATCCATCTTGTTGAGGGTCTGCCTAGTTTTCACTGATCCTCCATTTTACCAAGCATGATATCCTTCTCCAGGGACTGGTCCCTTCTGATAACATGTATGATAGACTATAATATGCCTGCCTTGGAGTTTTGCTTTAAAGTTTAAATGAGAGAATGCATAAAAAAGCATCAGGCTAGCACCTGGCACACAGTAAGCACTCAATAATTATCAGCCATTATTAGGTTCTAGGAGACCTGGTGTGGTGCTGTGGGCTAATGTGTCAGACTGCAAAGTCATTTGAACTGCAAGGTCAGTGGATCAAGCTCACCAACTGCTCCTCGGAAACCCTATCCAGGGTCGCTATGGGTCGGAATCTACTCGATGGCACTTAACAACAACAACAACAACAACATTAGGTTCTAAGGAGCTCTGGTAGCATAGTGGTTATGAATCGGGCTGCGAACCTCAGGGACAGCAGTTCAAAATTACCAGCTGATCCACAGGAGAAAGATGAGGCTTTGTGCTCCCGTAAAAATGTATAACCTTGGAAACCCTGTACAGGGTCACTATGAGTCAGAACCGACTCCACAGTGCATAACCACCACCACCACCATTAGGTTCTATGGAGTCCTGGTGTGGTGCTGTGAGTTAATGTGCCAGCCTGCAAAGTCATTTGAACTACAAGGTTGGTGGTTCAAGCTCACGAGCTGCTTCTCGGAATCCCTATACAGGGTTGCTATGGGTCAAAAATGACTCAGCAGCACTTAACAACAACAAAAAATTAGGTTCTATAGGGAGTACAGTGCCTTTGTATGATAAGCACTGGACTGCAAACCACAAGGTCGATGGTTCGAGCCCACCAGCTTCTTTACAGGGAGAAAGATGAGGCTTTCTGATCCTCAAAGATTTAAAGCTTCAGAAACCCAATATAGAGTAGCTTTGAGTCAGAATCTCACTCTAGCTCAAGAGTTCTGCTACTTATTAACACCTCCTTCATGTTCCCCATGTCAATATTTCCTGTCCCTGTCCTGTGCTGTCTTAGAACCTAGGTGGTATTTCATCATAGAATCCATGTTTGCCCATGCTAGACCTAAGACATTTTATTTGTGGTCATACTATTCATGGCAGATAATAGATAATAATTTCTGTAGATATCCCAAACGAGATGGGCACCAAAGTGTAGGGAGCAAGAGCTTTGGTCTTAGAGTCACACTTTTCCGCTCTGTCATGTACTAGCTATGAGACGTTAGGTATATTGTTAACTTCTAACACCACCATTTCCTTATCTCTAAAATAGAAACACCGATAGTATCGAGTTTATAGGATTGCTGTAAAGATTAAATGAATTTATTTCCATTAAGGGTTTAGAATTGCATCTGGTTCAGTTTAAGTCCTCACTCATTGTCACCAGAATTACCCATCTCAGGATCCATCACAAATTAGCAGAGGATAAATATTCCTTCTCCTCTTCTAGTCTTCAAATCTACCCTTCCTCCTGTGAATTGCATTTCCCCTCATTCCCACCCATCATGCAAAGTAAAGACGAAGCCTCACTTTCTCTGTGAGACACTCAAGGACTAAAAATGAAATATATGAAGCATTGTGTCATGAAGTCATTTCTGAATTATATGTGTTCTACTTTTTCCCTACTCACTGTCGGCAAGAGATTCTATCATGCGCTTTGTTGGAATTTATCCTTCCTCTTTAAATCTTTGCCAGATTTCAGTCTATCTTCCAGATCCCAATTAATTAATTTTAGCAAAGAAGACTGTATGAAGCAGTTCCCTGAAAGTGTCAGAGATGGGCACAATGCACCAAGTTGTCACACTCTACAGTTGTCAGTCCCTGTGCAGTTTGCCGCTTGACTATGAGTAACAATTTACATTTCCTATCTGTCTCTTTAAAGGTGCAGGTGGTTTCTTACTTTTATCTGTTGCATCTCTCCATCACCACATGAACGTTAAATAGAGAAAGGATTCAGTGATCGGAAAGAAATTAATTGTATGCTGAAAATATGACAATCCTAAAGCCTTCTTGTCTTTCCTAAAAGAGTGTTAGAAGTGACACTTCTCTCCTGTAAACATTCATCATGAATTTTTCAGTTTGTGTGTGTGTGTGTTTGTTGGTTTTTTTAAATAGAGGAATCAAATGCTGCCTCACTACCTTGTTGTACACAAATGATTCAATGTGCCTTATGTACCAGTGCCTGCTACTTAGTGGCCATTGTTCTGTGTTAGAGGTCTTACGTGTGTGTGTGTATGCATGCATGTGTATATATACAATTGAACCCTCACAACAACCCTAAAAGCCAGGTTTTATTTTCCCCAAATCCAGCAAGATATAGTTGTTGTTGTTGTTGCTGTTGCTATTGTTAAGTGCCATCAAATCAGTTCCGACTCAGTGTGACCCTGTCTTGGGTTTCCAAGAAGCAGCTGGTGGGGTTGAATTGCTGACCTTGTCGTTAGCACTCTATTGTTAATCAATGCCACACCAGAATTCTAGCAAGATAAAGTAAATTACTCAAAGTATTATTGTCACAAAAATTCCATATTCTTCTCATTACTTTAGTGATTTTGTTGTTGTCAGCTGCTGTTGAGTTGACCTTTTGCACAACAGAAGGAAACACTGCCCAGAAAGATGCCATTCTCACAACCATTATGTATGAATCCACTGTTGCTGCCAGTCATCCAATCCATCTTATTGGAAGTTTTTCTCTTTTTCACAGACCTTCCACTTTACCAAGCATGATGTCCTTCTCTAGAGACTGGTCCTTCCTGATAAGCCATCCTGGCATCCAAGAAGCATTTGGATTGTATGTATTCCAACACAAATCTGTTTGTTTCTCTGCCAGTGCATGGTACTCTTCAATATCTGTCTCCAAAACCATAACTCAAATGCATCAATTTTTGTACAGTCTTCCTTATTCATTGTCCAACTTTCATACGCATATGATGCTATTGATAATAGCATGGCCTGGGTCAGGCATACTTCAATCCTCAAATTGACACCTTTGCTCTTGAAAGCTTTAAATTTCTTGTCATAGATGAGTGACTGCCTTCAGTGTTGCATCAATTTGTTGAAAGATTTCAATTTTTATTTCATCGATTCCTGGAATCTTGTTCTTTGCCAATACCTTCAGTGCAGATTGGACTTCTTCCTTCAGTACCATAAGCTGTTGATCATATGCTATCTCTTGAAATGGTTGAATATCGACCATTTATTTCTTTTTGGTACAGTGACTTTGTATTCTTTCCATCTTCTTTTAATGCTTTTGGCATCATTCACTATTTTGCCCATAGAATCCGTCAATACAAATCAAGGCTTGGATTTTTCTTCAGTTCTTTTCAGCTTAAGAAATGCTGAGTGTGTTCTTCCTTATTGGTCTTCTAACTCCAGATCTTTGCACATTTCATTATAATATTTGGCTTTGTTTTCTCAAGCTGCCCTTTGTACTTTTCTGTTCAACTCTTGTACCTTCTAATTTCTTCCATTTGGTTTAGCACCTCTATACTGGAGAACATGTTTCAGGTTCTCTTCTAATACCCATTTTGACCTTTTCTTTCTTCCTGGTATTCTTAATGACCTTTTGCTTTTTTACTGTATTATGTTCTTGATGTCATCACATAACTCATCTGGTCTTCAGTAATTAGTGTCTAAAGCATCAAATTTGCTCTTGAGATAATCTCTAAATTCAGGTGGGATAGGTTCAAGATCATATTTTGGCTCTCATGGACTTGTTTTAATTTTCTACAGCTTCAGCCTGAACTTGCATATGAGCAATTAATGGTCTGTTGCACAGTCTGCCCATAGCTTTATTTTGGCTGACGATATGGAACTTTTCCACCATCTCTTCACACAGATGTATTCAATTTGATTTCTGTGTACTCCATCTGGTGAGTTCCATGTGTATAGTTATCTTTATGTTGTTTTAAAATGGTATTTGCAATGTAGAAGTCATTTGTCTTGCAAAATTCTAACATACAATCTCCAGCATAATTTCTATCACTAAGGCCAAAATTTCCAACTACTGATCCTTCCTCTTGTCTTCAATCTTTGCATTGCAATCACCAGAAATTATCAATACATCTTAATTGCATGTTTGATAAAGTTCAGACTGAAAAGTCAGTAGAATTCTTCAATTAATGGTGGTTGTCGTGTTAATGGTGGTTGTCCTTGTTGTTGAGTGCCATTGAGTTTGTCCTGACTCATATCAATCATATCAATAGGGTTTCCAAAGAGCAGCCAGTGGGTTTGAACTGCCAAACTTGTTGTTCATAGTCTAGTGCTGATCCTACAGCATCACACCATGAGTCCCTAATTAATGATTGTTGTTTTTATTAAGTGTAGTCGAGTCAGTTCTGACCTGTTGTGATCCTGTATAGGGTTTTTCAAGAGTGGCTGGTGAGCTTGAACCACCAGCCTTGTGGTTCAAGTTGGCTTTTCAGTCCAGCACATTAACCCACAGCACCACACCAAGACTCAGTTAATGATGTTGATGTTGTTGTTAAGTGCGGTTGAGTCAGTTCCAACCCATAATGACACTGTATAGGGTTCCTGAGGAGTGGCTAGTGAGCTTGAGCTGCCTACATGACTGTTCAGACTGACTTTTCAGTCCAGCACATTAACCCATGGCACCACACCAGGACTCTGCAATTAATGATGGAAATTGTAAAAGACATGTGCTTATCTATATCTATCTACATACTTATATCTATCAATCTATCTATACATACATATGGCTGGCTGTGTGCTATGGAGTTGGTTCCGACTCATAGTGACCCTGTACAGGGTTTCCGAGGCTATAAATCTTTACAGGAGTAAAACATCCCATCTTTCTCCTGTGGAACAGCTGGTAACTTCAAACTGCTGACCTTGTGGTTCACAGCCTGATTCGTTACCACTACACTACATATATACATAACAAATCTAAGTTGTTTACACAGGTGACTTTGTAGGAGAAGCACTGGACCACAAGATCTGTTTGAATGGCAAGGTCGGCAGTTCAAATTCACCAGCTGTCCTTGGAAACCTTGGATAGCAATGGGTCAGAAATGACTTGATGGCACTTAACAAAAACAACACCAAGAACTGTATTAATGTGTATTTTAAGTACTCAATATGAGTCAATGATAAATAATTGAATGAAAGGCAAAAATATACAGTGGAGTCAGACTTAGTTGGACATTTGAGAGAGGGCTAAGGTAGGAGATTAAAGAATAACGAAATTAGAACTATAAAGTACAGAGAATCTGTTTTAAAAATTATATCATATGAGGATACACTGATAATTTATTTTTGAAAAAATTCTGACAAGGTCTATGGAGGATTAGGAAATTAAATCTTTGAACAATGGGTGCTTTTTCTGGCTGGATACTACCTAGGACAAAAAGCAACCTGAGGAAGAATCCACAGGAAGAAATTCTGATTGTGTAATTTTAGTAAGTGGTATATTACAGATTATATCAAGAACAGATTTGATGCATTAGACACTCAAAACTGAAGACCAGAGAAGTTATTGGATGACATCAAGAACATCATATAGGAAGAAAGCAAAAGGTCATTAATAAGACAAGAAGGAAAAGACCAAAATGAATGTCATAAGAGACTCTGAAACTTGCTCTCCGTTATAGAGATGCTAAATCAAATAAGAGAAATGAGGAGGTAAAAGAGCTGAAGAGAAGATTCCAAACGGTATCTCAAGAAGACAAAGTCAAATATTATAACAAAATGTGCAAAAGTCTGGAGGAAGAAAACCAAAAGAACATGCTCAGCATTTTCAAGCTGAGGAAATTGAATACAAAATTCAAGCCTCCACTTGAAATACTGAAGGATTCTATGCGTGAAATATTGAATGATACAGAAAACATCAAAAGCAGACGGAAGGACTACACAGAGTCACTGTACTAAAAAGAAATGGTTACTGTTCAACCAATTCAAGAAGTAGCCTATGATCAAGAGCCAGTGATTCTGAAGGAAGAAGTCCAAGGTGCTTTGAAGGTATTGGCAAAGAACAAGGCTCTGAGAATTGATAGAATACAAATTGAAGTCTTTCAACAAAGCACCTGAAGAACTCACTCATCTATGCCATGAGACTTGGAAGGCAACTACCTTACCAACTGACTGGAAGAGACCCATATTTGTGCCCATTCCAAAGAGAGGTAGTGGAATGCAGAAATCATTAGACAATTTCATTAATATCTCATGCAAGCAAATTTTTGCTAACGATAATTGAAAATCAGCAGCAACCATCTATTGACAGAGAGCTTCCGGGGTTTCAAGCTAGATTGATAAGAGGATGAAGAATGGGGGATATCATTGCTGATGTCTGATGGATCTTGGCTGAAAACCAGAAAGATGTCTATGTGTGCTTTATTGACTATGCAAAGGCGTTTGATTATGGAACTTGCAAAATTATGGAAAGCATTGCAAAAAATGAGTATTCTGGAAAATTTAATTATACTCATGAGGAACCTGTACATAGTCCAAGAGGCAGTTGTTTGAACAGAACAAAAGAACACTAAATGGTTTTAAATTAGGAAAGGTGTGTGTGAGGGTTGTATTCTTTCACCATACTTATTCAATCTGTATGCTGAGCAAATAAGCTGAGAAGCTGGGTTTTATGAAGAAAAACATGGCTTCAGGATAGGAGGAAGACTCACTGACGATCTGCATTATACAGATGATACAAACTTAGCTTGCTGAAAGTGAGGAAGACCTAAAATACTTAATGATGAAGATCAAAGAACACAGTCTTCTCCATGAGTTGCACCTCAAAGTAAAGAAAACAAAAATCTTCACCACTGGAGCCATAAACAGCATCATGATAAAGGGAAAAAAGATTAAAGTTGTCAAAGACTTCATTTTGCTCGGATCAACCATCAACACTCATGGAAGCAGCAGTCAAGAAATCAAACAACTTATTGCCTTAGGCAAATCTGCTGCACAAGACCTCTTAAAAGTGTTGAAGAGCAAGGATGTCAGTTTGAAGACTAAGGTGCGCCTGACGCAAGCCACAATATTTTCAGTAGCCTCAAATGCATGTGAAATTTGGACAGAGAATAAGGAAGACGGTAGAAGAATTCATGCATTTGTGATATGGTGTTGGAAGAGAATATTAAAAGTTATCATGGAGTGACAGAAGAACAAACCAATCTGTGTTGGAAGAAATACAGCCAGAATGCTCCCTGGAAGCCAAAATGGCCAGACTCTTCTCTTATACTTCGAACATTTTCTCAGGAGAGACCTGTCCTTGGAGAAGGATATCATGTTGGTTGGAGAAAAAGAGGAAGACCCCCAACAAGATGGATAAGCACAGTGGCAACAGTGAGGGACTCAAATGTAGCAACGATTGTGAGGTTGGTTCAGGTCCAGGTAGTGGTTTGTTCTATTGTACATAGGGTTGCTATGAGTCAGTACCAACATGATGGCACATACCATCAACAACAAACTAGTTGGTATTGTCAGATGGCTGCAGATTACCAAGTGCATAGAGGATTAAAGTATTTCTTGTGTGTTAGAGAATAAGATGTGACTGAATTAGAATAATATTAATAAAAAAGACTGAAGAACTGATGCTGTTGAATTCTTAAGGTATGACACTCCTTAAAAGTCTTTGTATCGCATACTTTGGATATGTCCGCAGGAGGGTCCAGTCCCTGGAGAAGGGTACTGTGTTTGACAGAGGATCAAAGCAAAAGGGGAAGACCCTCAGCAAGATGGATTGACAGAGTGACTACAACAATGGACTGAAAGAAAGCAACAATTGTGAGGATGGTGCAGGACTTGGCAGTGATTTGTTTGGTTGTACGTTGGGTGACTGTATTGGAATGGACTCCACGGTACCCAACAACAAAACCAAACAGTAAATGAGTGTAGAGAGTTGACTTTAGAATAAAAAAATACACTTTTAAATATTAAACCTTACTAAAGATTTTTTTGATTTTTGGTAAGTACTATAAATTATGTTTCCATCTGTACCCTGGAAATTATCTCAAAGTGGTTGGCTAGTTGGTTAGTTATGTGCTGTGGAGTCGGTTCTGACTCATAGTGACCCTATACAGGGTTTCTGAAGCTGTACATCTTTATGAGAGCAGAAAGCCTCATCTTTCTCCTGCGGAACAGCTGGTAGTTTCGAATGACTGACCTTGCAGTTCACAGCCCTGTTTGCAACCACTATGCTACCAGAGCTGATTTTGTATGTTTGAATGTTGACCAAAGCTGTCATGTGGTAATGCAGTTCTCAGAGTTGTTGGGATCTATGGAGGTCAGTAAAGTCTCATCAAAAATCAACCAACCAAGCAACAAGAAAAAACAAAACAAAACAAAAAAAAAACAAAGCTCATGAGCAATTCTGATTCACTGCATTTATAATCTAACAAGAGGATAAACCATCATCATCACCAATCCATTTCCTGGATTAATTCCTGCATAAAGGACAAGAAATAAAGCAAAAGCCTTTAGTTTAAGGATGCTTGGTGAGGTTTCAACACAATGTAAGTCAATGCAATGAGAACTTTTTAGGTTTTACCATGTGCCTAGTTTTGTGCTAGGTAGACACAGGTAGAATGGGTGCAAGGAAGCATTCTAAAGATATACATTGATATTTCTATGCAGATGCACACACAAATTATGCATGTGTATAACTTAGTCCCCAAATCTACCAATCTATCATTTTCTTGACTGGGAAATTATATTTGTTATATAACAAACAGGCCTATATTTGTTATTCCTCCTAAATCTCATACTAGCTCTGTGAGGTAAGCATTGTGATCCTAGTTTTCAGCTAAGGATACTGAACTTCAGCGAGGTAAAGTTAATCATCTTCAGTACACTCATGTAGTCTGTTTGTGGTAGAGCTACAACTGAGACACAGGTGCATCTCACATTAATATCCTTATTGTTTTTCTGACCCTCCTAGCTCTTTTATTGGCAAGAAAAGTCATACATTCAGAAAGAAGTCAAGTAATAATTTAAGCCAATAATATTCTGCAATGTTCTTATTGCTCTTTTTGGTGTCCTACAAAATCATTTCCCTATCCAATGTTGTGCTGTAGTATAAGCACTTGACTGCAAGCAATATCTGTGGTTCAAACTCATCAGCCACTTCTCGAAACCCTAGACAGGGTTTGCTATGAGCCAGAACCAACTTGATGGCTCTTAACAACAACAATAACAATGACAACACCCAGTGACTATTTCAAGAGCCCTGCATCTTTCAGTTTTGCAGATGATTATCACCTGGTAGCATACTGGTTACAAGTTGGACTACTATGGTCAAGGTCAGCAGTTTGAAATTATCAGCTGTTCCACAGGAGAAAGATGAGCCTTTCTGCTTTCCTAAAGATGTGCAGCCTCAGAAACTCTAGGCAGGGTTGCTATGAGTCAGAACCGACTCCACAGCACACCACCGCCACCTATCAGAGATGGCACTACAGATTTTCATGATTGACTAAAGTTTGGTGGCAAAGGGAAGAGAAAGTGAGACTGGAATTGGTCATCCTGGGTAGCACAAAGTCTTGAATATAAGTAATGTGTTTCCCAAACAGCCTGAGGCAAAATAATCATGTATATCATCCTAGGAATACAGATAATAACTAGAAAGCTTTGGGTTATACCCTGTGACCCCTAGATCTGACAGGAAGTTTTTCTCATGCCCAGTATCATATTTCCTTCCCTGGAACCTGGCACTGGACTCCAAATTTCAGAACCCTGGGCAGGACATCTCTGTGTGAGGAGCTTTTCAGCTAATCTCCAGACTAAACTTTGTCTTTCTTATCTCCAGGATATTTCTCCTTGTCCTAGCACCTGCTGAGCAAATGAATAATACCCTTCCTTCATTTGCATTGTTACCTTGAAGGTATTTATAGCCTGTGATCATCTGCCCCCAGAGTCCTCTCTTCTCTGGACTATAATTTACCATTAGACCTAGGTCTGTTAGTCATGGAAGTAAGCATGCTCAGAAATTCTGCTGCTACAATTTCGGCCAGAAAGGACATAGCCCCCTTAAGGATTTATCAGAGGTTCAAAAAGGAGGAGGAGGAGGAGAAGACAATCTTAGATTTGTTCTCCTTGCTTCTCTTTATTGAGAATTTGTGATTTGTCTGTTGGGTTAGAAGAGATGTAGAGATTTTCCCAGATGGCTGTGTATATGTATTTGTTTGTGGTACATGGTGGAGGAGGAAGAATAGTCCTCAGTCTCTATTTGTCTGTTCCACTGTGACTTCACTTACTACTTCAATGTCATTTTTGATGGTGACAAAACCAAAAGGCAAACAAAGAAACAAAACATATGAGGTGACTTCAAAGAGTTCATGTAAAACTTCCATTATCTTTTCATTCCATTTTCCACAAACTTTTGAAGCCCCTCATAAGTGAATCACAAACTCCAGAGGTATAAAACAAGGCTTGGAACTGCATCTCTCCAGTTTGACGTCCTGCTGATAATTTGCATTGGCACAGGAGATGTACTCAATCAATCTACAATTTAACAAATCCCCAGGATCACCTGAGGATCTAAAGGAATCCCCTGGGGATCTGGTTAAAATGTAGATTCTGATTAGTTTATCAAGAGATGAATTGCAGATTCTAAACAAAAGGTCAAATTGGAATTAACCAGATCAAAGTCCTGACATAAACACCCCATTGTAACAGAAATTCTTTCAGCTTTTCAAGATTCTAAGGTCACAGACCCTTAAAACATAAAAAAACACTAGTAATTATGAAAGCAATTTGGAACAACTATTGAAGAGGTTAGTTGTCCCAAGAGATTGGAGATCTATTGTGGTGCTGTAGGACAAGCAGTGAACTGATAACCCCAAAGTCAGTGGTTCAACCTCACCAGCCAGTCCTCAGAAACCCTTGGCAGTACTTAACAACAGCACCATCGATGTCATTGTTGTTGTTAAGTGCCATCAAGTCAGTTCGGACCCTTAGCAACCCCGTGTACAACACAATGAAACATGTTCTGGTCTTTCACCATCCTCACAACTGCTGCTACGCTTGAGCCCATTGTTGCTGCCACTGTGCCAACCCATCTCATTGGTGGTCTCCCTCTTTTTCACTGTCCCTCCCTTCACCAAGCATGATGTCCTTCTCCAGGTACTGGTCCCTGCAGATAATATTTCCAAAGTATGAAATATGAATCTGGCATCTTGGCATCCCTATGGAGCATTCTGGTTGTACTTCTTCCAACACAGAATGGTTTGTTCCTTCTGGAAGTCCGTGGTATCTTTAATATTCTTTAACACCACAGAGGATCTCTGGTAGCATAGGGGTTACAAATTGGGCAGCTAATTTCACTATCAGCAGTTTGAAACTACCAGTGGTTCCTCAGGAGAAAGACGAGGCTTTCTGTTCCTGTAAAGATTTGCAGCCTCGGAAACCCTATACAGGGTTGCTATGAGTCGGAACCAACTCCATGGCACATAACCACAACCAACACCATAATTCAAATGCATTAATTCTTCTAAGGTCTTCCTTATTCATTGTCCAACTTTCACATGCATATGAAGCTACTGAAAATATCATGGCTTATAGCCCTCAAACTGATATATTTGCTTGTGAACATTTTAAAGAGGTTTTGTGTAGCAGATTTGCCTAATGCAATATATGATTTGATTTCTTGACTGCTGCTTCCATGAGTATTGATGGTGGGTCCAAGCAAAATGAAGTCCTTGACAAATCAGTGTTTTCTCCATTTATCATGATGTTATTTATTGCTCCAGTGGTGAGGATTTTTGTTTTCTTTACATTGATGTTCAACCCATTACTGAAGGCTGTGCTCTTTGATCTTCATCAGTAAATATTTTAAGTCCTCTTCACTTTCAGCAAACATGGTTGTATAATATGCAAATGGAAGATTGTTAATGAGCCTTCATCCAATCTTGATGCCATGTTCGTCTTCATATAATCCAGCTTGTCCAATTATTTGCTCAGCATAAAGATTGAATAAATATTGTGAAGGAATACAACCGTGGCACACACCTTTCCTTATTTTAAACCATTCAGTGTCCCTTTATTCTATTCAAATGACTGCTTCTCAGTCTGTGTACAGGTTCTTCATGAGCACAGTTAAGTTTACCAGAATACTTATTATCTGCAGTGTATTCCATAGCTTGTCATAATTCACACAGTCGAAAGCCTTTGTGTAGTCAATAATGCACAGGTAAACATCTTTCTGGTATTCTCTTCTTTCAGCCAAGATCCATGTGATGTCAGCAATGATATCCCTCATTCCATGATCTCTTCTGAATCCAGCATGAACCACTTGCAGTTCTCTGTCAATGTGCTGTTGCAGCCATTTAAAAATTATGTCAGAAAAATTTTACTTGTATGTGATATTATTGATATTGTCTAATGATTTCTGCATTCTGTTGGGTCACCTCTCTTTGGAATGGGCACAGATATGGATCTCTCCCAATCAGTTGGCTACGTAGCTGTCTTCCAAATTTCTTGGCAGAGATAAGTGAGGGCCTTCAGTGCTGCATCAGTTTATTGAAAGATTTCACTTTTGCATTCCATCGTTTCCTGGAGGCTTGTTCTTTGCCAGTGCCTTCAGTGTGGTTTGGACTTCTTCCTTCAGTACCATTTGCTCTTAGTCACATGCTACCACTTGAAATGGTTGAACATCAACCATTTCTTTTAGGTACAGTGACCCTTGTGTTCTTTCGATATTCTTTTGATGCTTTCTGCATCTTTAAATACTTTTACTCAAAGAAGACTTCAGTATTTCAAGTTGAGTTTTGAATTTTTATTCAATTTCCTCAGCTTAAGGGATGCTGAATGTGTTCTTCCCTTTTGGTGTTCTAACTCCAGATCTTTGCACATTTGATTATGATATTTGATGTTGTCTTCTTGAGCTGCCCTTTGAAGTTTTCTGTTCAGCTCTTTTACCTCCTCATTTATTCCATTTGCTTTAGTACCTCTATGTTGGATAGCAAGTTTGCGTCTCTTCTGACATCCATTTATGTCTTTTCCTTCTTCTTTGTCTTCTTAATGAACTTTTGCTTTTTTAATGTATGATGTTCTTTATTGTATCACCACACAGCTCTTCTGATTTTCAGTTTTCAGTGCCTAATGCATCAAATCTGCTTTTGAGATGATCTGTAAATTCAGGTGGGATATTTTCAAGGTCATATTTTGACTCTCGTGGACTTGTTTTAATTTTCTTCACCTCCAGTCTGAACTGGCATGTGAGCAATTGATGGTGTGTTCCACATTCTGTCCCTGGTCTTGTTTTGGTTATTAATATAGATCTTTCCCACTGTTCTTTTCCGCAAATCTAGTCAACTTTGATTTCTGTGTATTCAATTTGAAGTCTATGTGTATAATTGTCTTTTATTATTATTTTTTAAAGTTATTTGTAATGAAGAAGTCATTGGTTTTGCAAAATTCTATCATGCAATCTCCAACATAATTTCTATCACCACGGCCACATTTTCCAACAACTGATCCTTCTTTGTTTTCACTTGTTGCATTCCAAGCATCAATAATCATCAATACATCTTGATTGCACATTGGATCAATTTCAGACTGAAAGTTGGTAGAATTCTTCAATTTCATCAACCATAACTTTAGTGGTTGTTGCATAAATTTGAATAATAGTGGTTCTAACTGGTCTTCCTTGTTGGCTTGTGGATATTATCCTATCAGAGACAGCATCATACTTCAAGAGTGATCTTGAAATGGTCTTTTTGATAATGAATTTGGCATCATTCCTCTTCAATTTGTTATTCCTAGAATAGGAAACCCTGTGATTGTCAGATTCAAAATGGCCCAAACCAGTCAATTTCAGCTTATTAATGCCTAGGATAAGGAGCTCTGGTAGCATAGTGGTTACTATTCAGGCTGTGAACCTCAGGGTCAGCAGTTTGAAACTACCAGCTGTTCCGCTGGAGAAAGATGAGACTTTCTGCTCCTGTAAAGATTTACAGCCTTGGAAACCCTGTACAGGGTCTCTATGAGCTGGAACTGACTCCATGGCACATAACAACGACAACACTGCCTAGGATACTGATGTTCCATTTCATTTTTGAAAACATCCATTTTTCCTAGATTCATACTTTGTACATTCCATATGCCAATTATTAATGCATGTTTATAGTTGTTTCTTCTCATTTGGAGTTGTGCTCCATCAGTAAATCAAAGACCTGAAAGCTTTACTCCATTTGCGTCATCACAGTCAACTGTACTTTGAGGAGACTGATCTCCCCCAGGCATATTCTGAGTGCCTTCCAACATGAGGTGTTCATCTTCTGGCACTATATCTGACAGCATTCTGGTGTTATTCATTATGTTTCAGTGTTCAACATTCTGGTGGTATCTGACATTGTTTCACTGCTATTCATAAGGTTTTCAATGACTAATCGTTCAGAAATAGTCTGCCTCACCTTCAGGACAATAGCCAAACATTGAAGATTCTACAAAGAAGAGCTACAGCTTTAGCCAAGGATCTTTTTTGAAATTTGGCCATAATAAATCAATAGTTAGATTCTTCTCTCTCTATGATTTAGAAGATGAAAAATATAGAAATTGTTTTCATGAATAAAAATAAGCATTATAGAATTTGAAGCAAGTCATGTCCTTGTTAAGACATCACAATGATACATAAGAATCTTGCAAAGGAAATGTCTTTAAGGTTCAAGGAATCAACCTCTAAGCATGAAACTTGGGGCACTGGAAGTAGGAGTAAGATCTGAGACTCCCTCCACCATAGATACAGTGAGAACAGTCCTTGCAGAGGCGGATGACTCTACCTGGGAGCCTGAACTTTAAGACTCCCAGAAAGGGAAGACAGAACTCACATAACACCAATTGTGCCTCTTACTTCTATTGCTTTATTGTCACAGGCAGCTTGATATAAAGGATAGAATTCATTTAAGTGCAATTACATAACAGAACATTTAAAAGATGTGATACCGTATTCATGAGTTATTAAATATTATCCTCAAAATGAGTAATAATCAGACATTTTATGGTTTCTGGTTATAAATTCCATTTATTCCGTAAACATTTAAAGAAAGAAAAATGAAGGCCTAACAGAGATTTCAGACTGCCCAGGATGGGTGTATTATACCATTGTTTTGTGGTGGAAACATGTTCTTCAGAGACACAGAGACATCTGTCTCTCTGGTACTCTGAGCATGCAGTCTTTGTCAAGTGATGTCATTCCTATGTGGCTTTTAAAAGTCAGGAATTCTGGCCAGATTCCTTCTGGGAGTGCACTTGAAGATAGCCTTCCCTTTCAAATCCCCTGAGCATATCAAAAAAATGAGTTAAGGAAATCTACTCATGAGTTTCTGGAGGGCCTGGCAGGTTGCACAGACTAACACAGAACTGTAATAGAAGGGAGGTCAGCATGGACCATCGAAAAGAGTGGCAATGATTGGTAGATACAAGTCCCACAGAGCAAGCATCAATTCAAGAAAACTAATAATTTGATATTATACAGTATTTTACACATGTTATTTCTGTAAAATTTACACCATCCTTCAGTCATTCCAAACCAAACCAAACCCAATGTTATTAAATTAATCCCAACTCACAGTGACCCTATATATAGCATTTCTAAGACTGAAAATATTTTGGGGAGCAGACAGCCTCATCCTATTCCCGAAGAGGGTCTGGTGGTTAGCAGTCCAACACCTAACCCATAAGATCACTGGACTTCCTTTTCCTCAGGCATAACCTTTTTTAGTAACATTCTGCAGACAGAGAAAATGGTGCCTCAAAGAACAATGTCTTTCTCAGTTGCTGCTGCTAATGTACTTATAGGTAATATCTTTTTTTAAAGTGGTTCTAATTTTAGTAGAGGAATTGTACCATCTCCTGGCATTCTCAATGACAGAATTTAACCTGCATCTGGCTTGGGAATGCCTCATACAAATTTGTCTAATTATCTTTTGCTTGGGCTAAGATTAATTGGTCTTTTCATGATCACACATTTGTTGAATAATAAGGCCAAGCACCTGAGGACAAGCTAGAGATTAAAGATTGACTGTTGGTAATCCATAAACCAAATAGTCTGATTGAGGTAGAGGTGAGAAAGTATACCCGAGTGGGCCTCTAAATTTGCAGTCAGAAGCTTGCTGATTGGCTGGGATCTTTATCATAAGCTTCATGCGATTGTATTTAGCCTTGTGCAGTCACAGCTGTTGCCTTGACATTCATATACACAAATACATGTGTACAAGGAAACACACATATGCATTCTTCTAGGGCACTCACTGTTCATTAGACTCTGAGGAGTGTATACTTTTGGAGAAAGACCAGATAAATCACTTTGAAGAAGGGGAAAAAGATGATAAAAAAAAAAAAAAAAATCTACTTTCTCCCCGCTTCAAATGCCACAAGAAAATGTCAAGGAAATCACTTTAGTGGAAATAACAGAGAGTTCAAAACAAAATTGTCAAGTGTCACTCCCTCAGCCTGACCCCGCCTGGCATACAAGGGGCTCCTCTTCCCCAGCCTATTAGCTTCCGTGCTGTCTTTGCCATCGTTTACCCCTTGGGATGCCACTTCTTAGTCCTCCAAGGAGGATGAACTGATGAGAAATAGCCCTTGGAAAGCCTTCCGCTAAAGGGAATAATTGAGCATAAACAGAAGGACAAAGGAATTAGTGGGTAAAAGACCTTTCTCTGCCAGCTGGCCAGATCTAGCTGTTGGACATTGTTCATGAGAGACAACGAAAGCCAGTTTTATCACCATTTGGGATGCCATCATTTTCAAAATCCTTTGTTAAATATTTAATTGCACAAAACTATGTACAGGTCACTATAAATAGAGAGCTGTATATAGAGATATATAGAAAGGATCCTGCTTTCTAGTAATTTAAAATCCATAACATATCTCATAGTCCTACAAATGCTGTAGAATAGCCACTGATCACAAGTCAGTTTGAACCACAAGGTCGGCGGTTGAAACTCACCAGCTGCTATGATAAGTTGGAACAGACTTGATGGCAATGAACAATATACATTGTATTCTTTTCACTTTTTAATCCACCTCTTATATAATACCTACCACAATGGTGCTTGACTAAGTGACACGTGGAAAATGAATTTCAGTATTAATTGAGAACCTGCTATATACTAACCTACTATATACTAGATTGTTGACTGGAATCTACAGAACAATGAGCAAAGTGTGGACCTTCCCTCAAGGAAGTCGTTGGGGTGTGCCGTGGAGTCGCTCCCAACTCATAGTGACCCTGTATAGGATTTCTGAGGCTGTAAATCTTTACAGGAGCAGAAAGCTTCATCTTTCTCCCGCAAAGCAACCCGTAGTTTTGAACTGCTGACTTTGAGGTTAGCAGCCCAACTCATAACCGCTCTGCTAGCAGAGCTCCTTAACAACAATAGCTTTCTTTCTATGATTGCCTAAGTTGCACTGTTAATTGGTGATACTTAGTTAACAACAAGACGTTTACCTATAAAGGAGTCCTGGTGTGGCCCATAGGATAAGCACTGGACCTTGTATAAAAGTTAAAAATCTTTTATAGGACTATGAGATATGTTACGGATTTTAAGTTACCTCAAGGAGGGATATTCAATTTTTTTTAAGGGTAGGAAATCTTTTTACATAATATATATAATACGCTTCCAGAAAGTTCAGTATATAAAACCAGTAAGCTGAGGTTGCTTGGTTAAGTAGAGAAGGTTGTGTTTGTTGGGGGTTGGGGGTTGGGGGGATATAGGTTGAAAGAAGTGTTTAAAGGGAGAAAAGTATTCATCTTATTGTATGTGTGATGAAAAAGGCCAAGGGGGAATACATATGTTTCCAAGCCACAGTTAACAGCAGAGAACCCAGCTTGGAGCACTGAGTCTACTTTAGTGTAAATCCCTGATTTTGCCACTTGTTCAGCTGCTCACTATTGGATTCCCTAATGCAAACTAAAGGGCTCTGGTAGCGTAGTAGTTAAGAATCGGACTGTGAACCACAAGGTCAGCAGTTCAAAACTACCAGCTGTTCCGCGGGAGAAAGATGAAGCTTTCTGCTCCCGTAAAAATTTACAGCCTCGGAAACCCTGTACAGGGTCACTATGAGTCGGAACCGACTCCACAGCACATAACAACAACAACAACAACAATGCAAACTGGGTACCAGGAAAGGAACTGAGTCACTGCTTTCGGAATTTCTTCTTTGCATAGTTTAACAACAAAATTCTCTCAGATCACAATTCACAAATAAATCCTTAGTTCTACAGCCTGATGTGGGAAATCCAAACTGAGACAGAGAAATGGTGTTATGGCACATTTTCTAGATCAGAATAAGACTTTGACAATGATGAAGGCCCCAAGTCATTTGGCAGACTGTAACCAGTCCCAGAGGACCCAGAGTTTTCCTTAAATATAGGCAGATTGTTAAGTGATGTCATCTATATGGGGTCATTATGACTCAGAACGGATTCATCTATTGTTGTTGTTGTTAAGTGCCTTTGAGTCAGTCCCGACTCATAGTGAACCCATATAGATTATAGGGTTTCTGAGGAGGAGTTGCTGAGTTTGAACCGCTGACCTTGACGTCCAGTACTTATCCTATGGGGCCACACCAGGACTCCTTTATAGACAAACTCCTTGTTGTTAACTAAGTATCACCAAGTAACAGTGCAACTTAGACAATTATAGAAAGAAAGCTGTTGTTAAGTGCTGTTGAGTTGGTTCCAACTTATAGTGCCCCTGTATAGGGTTTCCAAAGAGCAGTAAGTGGGCTTGAACCATGAATCTTGCAGTGAGCAATCCAGTGCTTATCCTACAGTGCCACAGGGAGAGAGATTTATTAAAACATAAAAAAAAAAAAAACAAAAAAAAAAAAAAAAAAACCTCACAAATGCTGCATTTAACTCATTGATAAGCTTAGGTTGAAAATGCAGAAAAAGTATGTTGCTTATTATAATGATTTAATTTTTTTTCATATGAGTGTAATATTTCTTTAAAGTGACTTGTTATTTTGCTGCAATTGCTATTATTGTTTTTGTATTTAATAATTAAAACAGGAAACATTGGGCATATTATAAAAACAATCAATCTTGAATAAAATCATAATGAAAGACATGATTATATCAACATGCCATGTGGCACGTTTTTGCAGCTCTATCCACTAGAGACTGACATAATTTTTGTGCATGATGGGAGGTGGTGGGCAATATGTTTCCTAGCTTGGGTAAGACCAAGACCAATTTAAGCCTATTTACCATTTGCATTGAAGCAAGTACCAAAGTAAAACACTCTGTTGCTGGTTTAAGCTCCAACACTGTCTGCTCCAAAACTGACTTGATGCCTAGCAATATGATAGTCATAGTCCATCAGTAAAATATCACTAATTCCGGTCTTCAATATAGCCACTAGCAACTGCCAGGAGAGTATAAAGTAACCAATTTCAATGCATTCTTAAAATATTACAATCGCATTGTGTACTTATTATATACATTATGCCTATTCTTCCAATTACAACTGCACACATTCAACTCTTTTTTGTGTTTACCCAAATTTGAAAAAGAAAACCAGATGATGGTAAGTAATTGAAAATGCACATAGA
This sequence comes from Chrysochloris asiatica, assembly GCF_000296735.1. Classification (NCBI taxonomy): domain Eukaryota; kingdom Metazoa; phylum Chordata; class Mammalia; order Afrosoricida; family Chrysochloridae; genus Chrysochloris; species Chrysochloris asiatica. The sequence goes on along the minus strand of NW_006408676.1, from coordinate 1,653,653 downwards.
ATAGCTGTTGTGAACAGGAAAATTGATGAACATAGATCTTGACTGAGTACTATTGGTCTCTCCAAGGAATTAAGACAAATAGAACAAAATAAAAGAACATGATAAATTGAAGAATCTGGACATTGCTGATTATGTCAACATCTATTTTTCCTTGTGTATAATCTTTCTACCCAAAACTCAGATGCTGCTGAACCACAGGGAAATGAAAGGAATGAGTTCCTCAAGGTTAATTAAAGGTTGGTCAAAGTTCCTTAGTTTGATTCCTGACCTGTTTGTGATCTTCCTGTATCTACTCTACTGTGGAAGGACATATGGAATTCATTGCAATTGTATCCAGTATAGAATGTTTTGGCAATAAGACATCTAGGTACACTCAGGCACAATCTTTTAGCGTGAAGAATGAACGAGGTTTGAGGAAGTGTCAAGGGAGTTCTGCATGTGTCTACAGCATATCTTCATGCAGAGTCTGGAAATCCCTTGAAGGCACTGACAATATTTCCAAGTTTTAAGACTGAAATTGGCAGAAACTCTTCATTCTTAATTGAGAGAAAATGCAGAAGCTGAAGGGAAACAAGAGGAAGAAAACAAGATACATGGAGAGAAAGGATGGACCTAGGGGACCTATAGTTGCAGCTGCAAAGTGCAAAGGGAACATGATTCCCCCAGAGAGCCAATGATGTAATAGCCAACAGGTAGAGCAAATGGTGGAGGAGTCTCAAGATGGGATGCAGAAGTAACAAAGAGCAAAGGTGCAAGAGCATCACAATGTTTCTCCTTGGATTCAGAAGAAGAAAAAGAGCCCATGAGTGCAAATTATTCAGAAGGATAAAACATCAATATAAGTTTACGCAAATGAATTTTTATACAGTTAATAGGAAAAAATATGCAAATAATATGTCATAATGAAGCAGTATAGCTTTATCATCACCACAAAGGAGTACTAGCCACACTATGTCTGTGTGTCGATGACACCTTCACTTTCTCCGAAGTCATTCATGACCACGGTAGCTTTACTTATTTATTCGTGGTTTACATTTCAGTTGTGAAAAGTCAGAGGCAGCTTGCAATGTTAAGATATATATAAAACTACATAGCCAAAAACAAAAATAGAAACGTAAACAAGTTACAGTGAATAAGGAAATAAACATAACAGATACCACCTGGTCTGGGCAATTGGACACTAAATTTAGCTGTAACTCTGCAAGTGGATTTTAACATTCTGGCTGACTAAATGAGAAGCATCAGAGTTCACAGGACCAACACAGACTCTTTCTTAGTACTCTTTAGCGTGTGCTGCAATGGATAGTAAAGTCACGTATCTTCAACAAACATTTTATAAAATATACAACAGTGCTTTCAGATGGGCTTCATATATTGGCTTCCTATATATGTTAACTTGATGGTCACCAACAAACACAGCACCTTGTATTACACCTAGCATGGTGGTTTTGAAACAGAAGAATGTTTATCACATATACCAGAGCCCCCTTCTAAAGTATTCTGATTCTGCAGGGATCAAGGGAATAAAGGAGGGAGGGCTCCCCAAAGTTATTATTTTTTTTAATTTAATTGAAAACTGGGTCATTTCTTATGCTCATTCCTGACTGAGAAATGCTAGACTCGGGGATGAAAGGGTCACAGTTCAATAATTTTCTCTCTGAGAATGGACTTCTAAATTTTGCAAGTTAGTATCTTTCTGTCAGTACTTTTTCACCTTGAAAGTTAAAAGGAACTAGAATACCTTGTACCTTGGAAATGGTAATGTACCTCAAGCCCCAGTGGGGAGACAAGCAAGAGAGCCTCCTAAAAGTTGCAAAGGGACTTTGCTTAAAGAAAAAGAGTTCTGCTAGCCTCGCAAGCTGGTATCAAGTTCCTGACTGAGCTCCAGAGAACCGCTAGAAGTAGCCAATACAAGCAAATCCAGAGCTGTAGATTATATACTCAAAGAAAAGAAATTGCATTCAAAGAATACCTGGTAATCACCATACACCATTGCTAGGCACTATTATACATAGAATTTCAGTTAAATTGTTACTGTTCTGAAATGCTATTATTATCCCATTTTGATAACAATGAAACAAAGACTCAAACAGTTAAAACAGTATTTCCAAAGTCATACATCATGCTATTGGTAAAGCCAGGATTCAGTTCATCTCTGTCTAATACCTTCTATAACTTCTAATACCTTCTATAACCAATACCTTCTATAACTCTTTCAGAGTATTTTGCTCCACGAGAGTGCAGGAAAATGGACCAGTTCAGAGCAAATATTCTTGCGGTATAATTTTGAGGCTTCTATCTAATGGCGGTTCAATCTCACACCAGTTGCTCCTCAGAAACCCTATGGGTCCGTACCAACTCAACAGCACTTAACAACAGTAACAACATCTAATGGCAGCCTCGGAAACCCTATACAGGATCTCTATGAGTCAGAACCGACTCGACACTTAATGACACTTAACAATAACAATCTAATGGCAGTGGAGTCCTCCTGGTGTAGTCCACTGTAGAATAATCACTGGACTACAAGGTCAGTTTTAATTGCAAGGTTGGCAGTTCAAACTTACCAGCAGCTCCTCAGAAACCCAATGTAGTGTTGCTATGAGTCAGAACTGACTTGACGGCACTTTGTATAATTACAGTGGTTTTTTGTTTGGTTTTATCTTCTTTCCAGGAAGCTCTGGTAGCATTGTAGGATAAGCATTTAGTGGCTAAATGCAAGGTTGGCAATTCAAATCCATTATCTATCTGTTCCACCTAACAACAATAATTTGTTTCATGGGAGAAACATGAGTCTGTCTGCTCTTCTAAAGATTTAGTTTCATAAACTCTAAAGGGCAGTTCTACTGTGTTCTATAGATTCTATCCTTTAATTATACTTATTCTATCTGTATGTTGAGCAAATAATCTGTGAACCTGGATTATATAAAGAAGAACATGGCATCAGGATTGGAGGAAAAGTCATTGACACCTTTTGATATGCAGATGGCACAATCTTGCTTGCTGAAACGGGAGAGGACTTGACATACTTAACTTATGAAGATCAATGATTATGACTTCATTTTATTTCACCTCAATGTAAACAACATCATGATAAACAGAGAAAAGATTGCAGTTGTCAAGATTTCATTTTACTTCGATCTGTAATCAACGCTCATGGAAACAGTAAAAAACAAACAATGATGAAAAGTCAAGGAACACTGTATTGCACTAGGCAGATATGCTTCAAAAGACACCTTTTACATATTAAAGAGCTAATAAATCTCTTTGAGAACTAAGTTGCATCTGACACAAGCTGAAAGCTGGAGAAAAGAGAAAAATGGATACATTTAGATTACGATGTTGTTGAAGAACATTGAATATATCATGGACCTCCAGAATGAACAAATCTGTTTTGGAAGATGTACAGCCAGAATGCTCCTTAGAGAGGGTGGCATACATTGTCTCATGTACTTTGGCTATGTCATCAAAAAGGAACAAGTCATTAGAAAAGGAAATCATATTTAGTAAAGCAGATGATCAGTGAAAAAGAGGATGATGCTCAACAAGATGGATTGATGCAGGGGCTACAACAATGGACTTTAAAGATAATTACAATTGTGAACATAGCGTAGGACCAGGGAGTGTCCCATTCTATTGTATATAGGATTCCTATGATTCAGAACTGATTCAATGGCACCTAACAATAGCAGTCCTTTCTCCACATCTTAATGACTGGTGGCATTAGTTGCTAAAACTCTTCATGCCTAGTTTTCTGATCTTATACAATTTGTGTCTACTTTGTGAATTAAATGAGAATTAAGTGAGATGTGAATTAAGTGAGATAATTTTGCACAATACTTGGGAAGCAGTCAGTAAATTCTAGCTGATCTAAACATTAGGCAATAATGACATTTCTTCAAGTGTAAGGGACATAAATGCTTCAGACAGAGCTCAATGAGCTCACAACGGGTCTGGGTCTGAAAACTCAGCCCCTACCCCAGCAGGAGGTCCAGTAGCCATCTAAGGTGAGGAGGACAGAAAGAAGATCGAAAGGATTTGGAAACAGCAGCCAACTGGAAATCTATATTTAACACATCTGAATTATCACTAAATATTCCTTCTGGTGCTAAAAGCTTCTAATCTTACTAAGAATAAAATAAAATAAGGATTTTTTTTTTTTTTTTAGAAATAGCATTTAGAAGGTTAAAAGCTGGCAATGACTATGCCTTCTGAAATAATTTTAAATTTCATTTGGGACAAAAGATGAGCAAGAAAAGGACATTTTCCATTTTTTGGGAAAGCAATGAAATGCTAACAGATGTCAAAGACAGCAGAACTTTTCAGCTCCTATTTTGCTTCCACATTTTTCCACAAATGAGAAAAGAAACATCCTCAAAATATGAAAGTAGGCAAGAAAAAAAAAGATTCTACAATTGTACCATGAGTGACTGTGATGCAGAGGGTTCGCTTTAACTCAAACAGTGGCTTTTAAATAAATTTACCTCAGCTCTTTAACCACTGTGATGTGATGTGGCCCACAACACAAACTTGACTGTCAAGTAGGTATCTCAAATGATAAAGTTGAGACCTACTAATCTATACTAATGCCCTCAATTAACAGTGGAGGGAATTAACGCCAAGAATGGAGACATTAAGTGCTGTCGAGTTGGTTCTGACTCATAGTAACCCTGTATAGGGTTTCTGAGGAGTGGTTGGTGAGTTTTAATTGCTGATCTTGTGGTTCACAGTCCAGTACTGGTCCTAAAGTGCCATACCAGGAGCCCATGGTTACTCATAGGATCCAATTAAGATGTCTTTGATTTCCCATATTCCAACTCATTGGAAGAGCCCCATAAATTGCATCAAATTGAAGCTTCACTAACAAAAACATTTGTTTAAAAAGCATGTAGTTCCATTTTTATCATAATTTACCCATAAAGATTATGTACAATAGATGTGAGCATACAAAGAAGTTAATCATCTTCAAGTCAGGAAGATGGAACATATAAACAAATAATCACCATGTAATGTGGACAGAAAGAGATCCAGATAAAAGGACTGGAGGGTTCAGAACAGAAAGAGATCCAGATAAAAGGCCTGAGGCGTTCAGAACAGAACAGAACAGAATTCCTCACTGAGTCCTTCAGTATAGCCTCATGGGGAAGATCACATGAGAAGGGGGAAGATTTGAGAAGATAAGGCATTTGGATATGAACTAAAAGAAAGATACCTTAAGCAGGAAAAAACAACAACAACCCAACCATAACAAAAGCAGAGAAACATACAAAATGTAGGGTGTATTGGGAATTAGCAGACAGCTTAGATTGGTTGTGCAAGAGGTAGAGCATAAAGAGGTAAGACAAAGTAAAACTGAAAATGTGTAATTTCCAGACTGGAGGCCAAGCGAAAGTTTTTGTATAGGATCCCATAGCTGTCAGTGGAGAAGTGCTGATGTATCTGGGCAGATCTTGACATCATCAGAGTCATGCTTGGGGAAGATAAATCTCTTGGCAGCATATAAAATGATTGCAGTAAGAAAAGAGATGGTTAAATAAGTTCAGATGTGAGGTAAGTGAGGCCTGGACTGAAGCTGTTAAGTTGCTGTTAAAGATGTCCAGTCAGTTCTAACTCATAGTAACCTTGTACTTGCGGAAAGGGAGACAGTAAAAGATGGAAGAGATATTTTGGTAATATTTGTCCGCCATCCCCCCCCCCCAAAATAAAAAAGTGACTAACACCAAAAAAAAAAAAAAAATAGTGTGCTAGAGTGATGGATAAGGGGCAGCAATTTCCTTATTTGTAAAACAAAGAGGATGCCTTGTACTATTAAGGTTCATCCAAACTATAAAGTTTTAATTCTAGGTAGGGTGTGGGAGGGCCTATGGTTCCCCAAGATCTGAATGGGCCACAGTGAAGCAATATTTAGCCATGAGCACTTCAAGGCTCTGCTAGCATTGCTTTTATTTGTTTGCTTCTTTTGGTTTTGGAAACCAGGTATCAAGTGCAGAACAGGGAAAAAAAAAAAAAAAAGTGCTAGGCTACATAAGCAAAGTATAGTGATTTCCTTTGAAATTTCCCTGGTGCTAACAAACCATATTGTTGTTGTTGTATTGTTGTGTGCCGCTTCAATCCACAAGCCAAGAAAGCACTGGCTTCCTAGTGATGAAGCTGAACTCTTCAGTATACTCAGAATTTTCTCACTTTCCACAAGGATGGGATGTGATCACCCCTTGGCTTCTCCATTCAACATGGTAATTACTTCTGAGATAGTTCCTAAACCTAACACACCTGGCAGTCAGTTGGAGGCCTCCTTCAAACTTTTACCTACAGCTCCATCTACTGGTGGTGGGATGTTAAGGTCATATATAAACCACATTTCTCATTTTGTGCCCTAAGCAGCCTCTCACTGCATTCCATCCCATACACATCTTACATACACGTATGTGTGCAAACAGAATATACATTGGCACACATGCACATACACAAACACATGTGTGTACACTTGCCACATAAACCATTGCACACTCATATAGACATGTGTGCACACACATCTGTACACCTGCAGGCACCACATAGCATGTATACACGTACACACAAGACATATGCACTCACATATGCACAAATACATTGACTTTGTGGATACATCCTATACAGGCATGCACACATAAACACAAAACACACACAATGCATTCAGCCAAGCACGAACACACACGTGCACACTTGTGCATGCACAAACGCATACATGTACTCACAACAAATTCGCACATATATGTGCATACATGCACTCACACACACATAAATACAAAACACACACACATTCACACACAATGCATTCAGCCAAGCACGAACACACACGTGCATACTTGTGCATGCACAAACGCATACATGTACTCACAACAAATTCGCACACATATGTGCATACATGCACTCACACACATATACACACACTGGCCCTTCCCCTCTGTGATGCTTTCTGCTATGAGTGTTATACAGATTTGTGGCCTCCTCACAAATTTCATTCTGCTTTCGGGAGCCCCGAGTCCTGCTGTCTGGCAGGTCGTGAGGCTTAAATTGAAGTCCAACCTCTTTCTAACCTTGCTGGAAAGTGTAAAATGCAGAGTGGTAAGACTCCAATGTGTGAGAGGACATAATATTAGACATCTGAAAAGCTAATTTGCTGGTTAATTTGCTTGCAGCCGGCTAACTGCTTCTGCAATCCCATCCTGCCCTATTCCCAGACCCGGAAGGGAAGAGTGTTCTGCCTTTCTGCCCCTCTGAGTCCCACTGCCCTCCTTGTAGGCAGCGGTACCCCTTCCCCTGTTCATTTCAAAGGTTTCTTCAAAAACATCCCATTAACCTGCTTTTCCTAAAGGTATCAGTTTGTCTGAAGAATCCCAAGCTCAAATGGATTTTATTTTTAAACCAGAAAAATCATGACACTAATGAAAATAACCACTTTTTTTTTTTTTTTAACCTTTTAAGAAGAGCACCATTTCCAGCCACTTCTCTTAATAGCTGCCTCCTGGCGGCAGCCTAAATGATGAATCCACCAACCTGTTTAAAATGTAGCGGAGGTTATTTCAAAAGTAATCTGAGGGTGTTTCTGACTGCAAATGCAAATTCCTTTGTAAGCAGTCTCTGACTCCATGGAGCGCACAGGTATTTTTAGTACATACAGAATGCAGGGGGAAATACCCATACACACGCTAAATTAATGTAAGGTGGGCTCTTTGAATATTCATTCATCCTTTGGGATTTGGAGATCTGAAGGCAGAAGCCAAGCTTTCCCACAGACAAATTGTGTTTGATATTGATGCCAGTGTTCCAGGTCCCTGGTGACTATGTTCTGGTCTTTGGGTTGTGCTAGGCTACTGGTCCCAAGGAGGGACCATGTGCCTCATCCACCATGATGGACTGACTTTGCATTAAACCACAACTTACAACTGAGGGACACTGTCTCACCCCAAGGGGCACTTGGATTTTTGTGTGTGTGTGCCTTTTTATTCTTTTGTCCATGCAAATTAGGGCCAAGACTGAACAGCCAAAAGGACACAAAGGCAAAAGTATGTGGGTGTGAGTGAATATATGTCTTTGTGTATGTACAGAGGGAAGAGGAAACTAATCTCACTAAACCATGAGAAGTTTATGCCATGAGCATACCAAGGCTCTGCTAGCATTGCTTTAATTTGTTTGCTTCTTTTGATTTGGGAAACCAGGTATCAAGTGCAGAACAGGGGGAAAAAAATATGTTAGGCTATATAAGCAAAGCATAGTGATTTCCTTTGAAATTTCTCTGGTGCTAACAAACCATATTGTTGTTGTATTGTTGTGTGCCATTGAGTAGGTTCCAACTCATAGCGACTCTGCATAGGGTTTCCAAAAGTTTGGTAGATTTGAACTGTTCACCATGCAGTTGCCAGTCCAATGCTTATAATATAACATACTCAGATTATGGAACATGCTTTCCAGTCTTAACAGATAGTGGCTTGAATGTTGGCATTTGCCATGTGTTAGCTGTGTGATCTTGGGTTAGCTACTTAATCTTTCTCATCTTATCTTTTTATGGTGACACTAGTACCTACTTTCTCGGGATCCTTCTCTAGTGTTTTTCAGTACAGTGAGTCTCCCAGCTCTTCTAGAAAACACTGGGTGACATCAGGACGAGCCTTGGTCTCAGAACCACAAACTTAGGATGGCACTCAAGGTAGCAAATCCATTGAGTGAAGTACAGGAAAGAGCAGTGAAGTAATGCACTGATATTCCTGTACCCCAAGCCATGTGCTTCTGAGATCACTCAGCTCTTGGCTTCCTAAACCTAGAAAGTGTGAATACAGCAGGGCTGGGGCAAAAAGATGGGAATTAACAGATATCAGCTCAACATGAAGAATGGAACTCAGACCTTGAAAGCTGTTACCAAGCAGGCTGGATGGTAATGAATTACCTGTCACTGGTTGTGTTCAAACAAAGCCAGGTAACTCTGGTCAGAGATGGCGTGTTGGGAGATTCTTTGATGCAGTAGAAGGTCTGATTATATCAAAATAAAAATCTGATGTTCTCCCAATATAGGAGTCTTTATTTCTGTCAAAGAGAAGGAGGCTATTACAACTATTTTCTCTTAAAAACTCAGGGAGTATCTGGTTCCTGCTGGAGGCATAAAAATAAGAGGAAACCTCCAGTGTTTCCAAGCCTTGCACTGGGATCATTAAACAATTCACTTAGAACAAGAGGGAGAGTGAGTCTGAGAGGAAAGTTTAAAATGATAATTAGCTTTTGTGATAGTCTTAATTGAAACTGGTTAGTCCAAGAGAGGATCTCTTGGGTCAAGTCTACCCATTATACTCTCCAGTGACATTAGAGTGATGCTCTCACATGATAAAACGAAGTGACCAGAAACCCTGCACTAGGCAGAGTAGTGATTTGACTTTCTCTCCTTCATGATGTATTCTAACCAAACAGCCCTCATTGATTTCCTTTTTCTTTCATTGAATTGCTTTTCTCTCTTTCTTCTCCTCTTTGCTGGTACCTTATATTTCGAGAAGAACATTAAGCATTCTAAACTATTCAGTGTTCTCATTTCTTATCTTTAGGATGATTCCGTGATTGGCTTCCTCCCTCCTTCCTCTCCTTTCTTCTTTCACTGGTCCCTCTGACTTCCTAGGTATACCAAAAATTGAGGTACCCATGCATTTAATTTCTCCTTCTGTTAAATCTATCCTCCAGGGGAGCCAAATTTAAGAGGCTTAACCTCACATTAATTTATATTTCACAATGCTGAGTGTCAGTGATGCTAAAGAGTGATTGACAGACCTCAATCATCACATGATGGATCTAAGATATTATGCTTCTTCAGGACACCACATAAGTACAATGAAGTCAAAATGACCCCAAGAATATCTGCCAACTCCAGGTTTGAGATAAAGGACAAGGCCATTGTAGTACTAGGAGATGAAACCATTGATAGCCCATTAATGGAATTCTCAGGAGTATGTTTTAAGGAGCACAAGTACAGAGACAGCTGTTGTTGTTGTTAAATCCTGTCAAGTCAGTTCTGACTCATAGCAACCCTATATAGGGCTCTGGAGGCTGTAAATCATTGTGGGAGCAAAATATTCTCATCTTTCTCCCATGGAACAGCTGGTGGGTTCAAACCACCAATCTTGTGGTTAGTTGTCCAGTGCTTATCCTGTAGAGCCACTGTGCTCACTAATAAATACTGAATTTAATTTGAACCAGTCCATTGACAACTCACCTTTATGCTCAAATTTGCCCTTTGTGTCCCTGTCGTCCTTCTCAGAAGACAAAGCACTTTAAGAGAGCAAGGACATCACAAGGCCTAACCTCCTACACTTCTTCTGTTTTACCTCCTCTCTTGCCCCTATATCTGGATCCTGGAATCCCCAGGTGAGGAGTGTATTCAACACATCCTGATTCCCCACCCCCTCAGGGAATGCTGAATGACACAGGTTCTTCTCCCAGGAGGTAGACTTGTTAGCAAAAGAAGAAAAATGGACTAGATTAAGCAGAGCTGAGTTTGATTCCAGACCAGCCACTGACCTCTTGGGGCCTCAGGTTCTTCCGCTAAAAACCTGAGTGTGGTTATAGAGGTCCCTTGTGGCCCTGGTTTTCTGTCTTTAGGGTAGATATGTGGCCTGCCACCTTCCCCCTCCCCAGGATCAAGTACAGAGATAGTAGCACTGACATTAAACACTCTGGGCATCTCTATATCTCCTTCATTTGCTGCCTGATTAGTCATCTTCAATCTGCGTCATGATGGTTTTCTGATCTTGCTCTGCACAGAAACTCTACTTCTTTCTTTCAGAATAAAAGATTTCATATATGGTCACATGTGTGAGAAACATGATTTCACACAAAGAGGAAGCCAGTATCGTGTAAAAAAAAAAAAAAAAAAAATGGATCTCTTCTTTCCCCTGAGTGAAAGTTGGCTCGATCGCATACTAACTACTTGAATGATTTGAGGAATATCCACTGAGTTTCCTTATGTGAGAAGTAGAAAACTTAGATGCAATAACCTTGGTGAACCTTCCAGTTCTGAAGTCATAAAATCCTGTGTGAATACTCATAAGACATAAAGAATGGATATCACAGATTTTCTTTTTCCTTTCTGAACAGCTTGAGAAAGAGCAGTTCTCTCTATATTTTGCTAGCTCAGCTAGGTTTATATTTAAAACTTATGATAGATATCCAATAACAGATAGTGAGGTATGGAGCAATCTTATCCCTGAAATCGATAGAATATCAGTTTGAAATTTTATAAAGGAAGAGTCGTCATAGTCTTTGCTGTCTAAAGAACATGGAATTTCTCTAAAATTTCAATGTCAGTGAAAACCTGAATATCAGGATAGACTCTTAAACTAGATATTTATGTAGGAAACTTCCTTTAAAAATAAATTTGTTGTTGTTGTTAGGTGCCATCGAGTCGGTACCAACCCAAAGTGACCTTATGCACAGCAGAATGAAACACTGCCTGATCCTGGGCCAATTTCACTACTGTTGCCATGCTTGAGTCCATCGATGCTGCTACTTGGCCAATCCATCTCATTGGGGTTCTTCCTCTTTTTCTCTGAACCTCTAACTTATGAAACATGATGTCCTTCTCTAGGGACTGGTCCCTCCTAACAATATACCCAAAGTATGAGAGATGAAGTTTGGTCATCTTGGCCTCCAAGGAGCACTGTGGTTGCACGTCTTCCAAAACGGATCTGTTTGTTCTTTCAGCAGCCCATGGCACTTTCAAATTGATTATATTTTTTCAATTCTATTTTATTTTGTCTTTCACTGGATTGCTTTTCTCTCTTGTGCCCTCTCTTTGCTTGCATCTTATACAAGATGAGTCAAAAATTATCTGCACTCCAGTTATATTAAAATGCCCTCCACACCCATGGCTATGATAACATTGAGCATGCGCGTGAAATGATTTTGTTGACTAGACAAGTGACAATCTGGCAAATCATTTGAAAATCAGCTGTGGCTCTATGTATGAAATAATCCAGGGCAGACTTGGGTTTTGAAAAGTGTGTGAGAGATAGGTACTGAAATAACTCATGGAAAATTATAAACAGAAACATTTGATCATCTGCAAACAAAATTTGGGCTGATACTCAAAGGAAGGTAAATGTTCCTGAAAAACAAACATACTACTGGTGACAAAACTTGAATTCATCTCTATGAGCCTGAGAGTAAATGGCAAAGCATGAACTGGAAACATCCTCAATTGCTAATGAAGAAAAAGTTCAAAAGTCAAACATCAGCTGGACAATTGATGCTCAGAGTTTTCTGAGATTCTCAAGGGCCAGTATTAGAACACTATCAAGAAAAAGTTCTTCCATCAACAGTGCTCATTACAGTAAGATGCTCACTGAGGAACTGAAGCCTAAGCTTCAGAATAAATGTAGAGGGCTGTTATCCAAGCACATTGTGATCTTGTGTGACAATGCACATCCACACACCTCTATTCACACTGTTGACACTCTGCAAAAACTTTCTTTTGAGGTGTTAAAGCATCCTCCCTATAGTCCAGATCTTGCTCCATCAGACTTTCACCTGTTTGGTCCCCTGAAAGCAGCCCTTAAAGGATGAAGCCTCAGCTCTGATGAAGTGAAAACAGCCGTGCATTTGTGGATTGCAACTCAGCATGAAACATTTTTTTAATAAGATAATACAAAAGCTTGTTGGCAGATGGACAAAGTGTATTGAAAAACACAGAGATTAGATAGAAAAATGATAGAGTTGTCTTTTCTAAAAGTTACTTAAAATAAATTCTACAGCCAAAGTGCAGATAATTCTTGACTCACCAATGTACATCAAGGAGAATATTTAACATTTGAAACTATACACTTTTCCTACTTCTTGTCTTTAGAATGATTCTGTGATTGACTAATCTACTCTCATGCATTCAAATCTCTTCCTTCCTTTCCTCTTTCTGTTCTTCCCACATGTTTCTGAGTAATACTGCCCCACAGATTTTTTTTTTTTTTCCCTTTGCAGGCGTGATATACAGATGACACATTGTTACTTGCTCAAAGTGAGGAAGACTTGAAGCACTTTTACTAGTGAAGATCAAAGACTACAGTCTTCAGTATGGATTACATATCAACATCAAGAAAGCAAAACTCTTCACAAATGGACCAATATACAACACTATGATAAATGGAAAAAGACATTGAAGTTGTCAAGAATTTCATTTTACTTTGATTCATAATCAACACTCAATGGAACCAGCAGACAAGAAATCAAATGTGGCACTGTGTTGAGAAAATCTACTGCAAGAGAACTCTTTAAAGTATTAAAAATCAAAGATGTCACTTTGAAAACTAACATGCACCTGACCCAAGTCTTGGCATTTGCAATCCCTTC
>NW_006408676.1:1639020-1639882 GCF_000296735.1 Chrysochloris asiatica | reverse complement strand
TGTACTGTTAACAGTATCTACCTCTATTCACTTTAACTGTTGCATTCTTCCCTATGTATCCTACTACCTTCATCTTTTCTCTGCCAACAGTCCTCTTGTTTTATATTGCCTGCCTCTAGTTTTCATATCTAAATATCTACTATAGTAGTTGTAGAATGTGCAGACTATTCTTTCTGAAGAAAATGTGGTATATAGTAAAAATCTTAGTACCCTGCATCCATTAAAAATTTTATAATGCAGTTAATTTCATTCCACTAAAATGACATATGCTACATTTCTGCTCAATTACTGATATTATAGTCACATTTAAAAAGAAGTTACAAGGACTAGACTAACACACCACACGGATTCTACAACAAAGATTTGTTGTTGTTGCTAAGGGCCTTTGAGTTGGATCTGACTCATAGTGACCCTGTATAGGGTTTCTGAGAAGCAGATGGTGGGTTTGAACTGCCAACACATATATGAGAGACCAAATGAAACATACCCAATTGAAAATCCTGGAACCCTGAATTTTAGAGGAAATGTAAGAGAAATGGATTGAATGCTTGCTGGGAGGAGAAACTGCACAGAGATGGTGAGAGAGGGAGACTGACTGGTAAATGGTTGGCCAGACATGGCAGGACAACCTTGAATTTTTGTGAGCAACTCTCATGACAGAAGGTGACTTGGCAAAGCAGATCCACACAGGCAACAGGAAAGGTATGATTCCTTATTTTTCCCCATGCTCACCTGGTGATCAGAGTATGATCAACTCTTACCATCATCCATCCCCAGTGTAGACCCTGTTCTCCAGGAATTCAGAGCTGTGTGATTGTGATTCACACCATTGTGAGAATGGGGCAAACTGCACCACTTGGGT
>NW_006408676.1:1629017-1638145 GCF_000296735.1 Chrysochloris asiatica | reverse complement strand
ATTGAATAATAAGAACTTATCCCTATCTACTTTCACCAGACCCATCTAGAGAAGCTGAAAACTATTCAGTGGGGATTCTACCTTCCCCCACACATTCTTAAACTAAACTCTCTCTTGCAAACTTGTAAATCACTCATTTTGTGCCTTTATAGCTTCCCTGTTTTAGGTAGCCAATGTCTAAGTTGCCCATTCCTATCAAAGCCCTGTCTACAGGAGGGATAGGATTGATACTTGATATGAAGACTCCTTCCTTCTCAGTTGGTATTTTGCCCTACTACATCCATAAGTATAGGTCAAGTTCATCAAATTGTAGCAATTTATACTTGTTTCCTTTATTTAAAAATGTTTTTTATCTTCCTCTAGTTGAGTTCTGATCATCAAGCCATTGAGGCTGGGCCAAATGGGTACTATCTACAAGCTTGGACATTCCTGTGTATCTCCTTTCACTTCGTATTAGCTGGACACTTCACTCTCAGCATTAGCCCTCCATGGTTATATCCTTGTCCATGGACTCAGGAGTCCCCAGGTCTCACCACACTTTGGACCAACCATCCCTTCCTCCTCTCTCTTTCATCTCCAGGTTGCTCAAATTACTTCTTGAAGGAATGCCTTGAACATAGATAAACCCTAGGCCTTAAGGAACTATATTTAGGGCCAGGAATATCCCTGTCACAACCCTCCAGCACCCACCTTGTGAGCTCCTTGACTGGCAGGAGCCCCCAAAAGTTTTCTCATCTCTGGTTCCAAAAGCTGCACTGGTTTTTGTTTTATTTTTTTCTTGTTTAATTTTTTGTTTGTTAAATCATTCTTCTCCTTCTTTTCTTTCCATTCCCTTCAATTTGTTCTTTTGATCTCTGCTTTTATTTTTCTTTCTTTTCTTTCATTTTCCCTCTTCTTCATTTTTTTCCTTTTATATTTACTACTCTCTACTCTTTCTCTTTTCATCTTACCTCAGCCTAATTTTTCTAAGTGTTTATTATCATTATTATTTCTTCCTTTTATTTTTCTCTTCTATAGTTCCATTTTCCTGATTTTCTTTTCTCCTTTTAGTTATTATATTCTTTTTTATTTCCTGGTTGCTGCCTTTATCATTGTTTTCCTCCTTTATTGTTTTCTCTTTTTACTGCTGGTTGCTTCTTTATTTATTCTGTTTTGTTTTCTTGTGTCAGTGTGTGTGTATTGTGGCGGTTCCCACCCAACAGGAGACAGCAACTGTGCCCATTGAGCCCAGTCACAAAAGCATCTTCTGCAGTTCCACCTTCTGGACAAAAGCTAGCACCAGCTACTATACTACTTAGTCAGTTGTAGATAGCAGCCAACATCACCCTAAACAAAAATGGAGAACAGTGCACACACTTCCATTCTCTAACTACACCCACAGGAAATGGTTAATGAGAGCTGAAGAACACATCAACATGTAATCATCAATTAAATGCAAATACAATACTACACTGTCCTGGAGCCAACAGACAATTTTAGTTCACACAAAGAAACAAGAGAGAATGGCTCAAACAAATGTCCAACATGCAGAGCCATCAAATGTTTCTGAAGAAGAAAATGTATGGAACTAACTGAAAAAAGAATTCAAAAGACTGTTTAGGTGATTTCAAAGGATGGGCAGAACCAGTACGATCCATCCTGGAAAACAAAGGGAACACAGAAAAAACTGTAGAAGAATTTGGGAGAGTACTACAAGAACAAACAGACAAAACAAATGCAAATTTTGAAGCAATACAAAACCTACAGTTTGAAAGCCAGAAGATTTCAGAAAAGGACAATACATTGAAAGGGTAAAAGAGTAGATTTGAAGCATTGGATGCCTGAATTAGTGAGCCTGAAGCGAGATCTCTTAAGGCTAGCATGCAATAAGAACCATTAGAAAAGATTATGAAAAAAGCCTGAAGAGAGCCTAAGAGTTATGTGTTACATTATGAAGAGGAGTAACATGGGTAATCAGAATTCCAGAACAGGAAGAGACAATAAAAAGCACAGAGAAAATTGTTGAAGAATTATTGGAATAAAACTTCCCTAACATCATGAATTACGCATAAAAGAAGCTTAACAAACCCCAACAAAATTTTTCAGAGAAGCAGATCACCAATGTTTAGCCAATGAGTGGGTTAAAGCATCATCCTTCCAGTTAGCAGCCAATCACGTAACTATAACACCACCAGAGGGCCACTGAAAAGCTTTACCCTCATAAAAACAAAACACAAAAACTCAATACATAGCAAAGAGGCTGTGTAGTCCTGGTGTGGCTTTGAAGGATAAGCACTGGCCTGCAAGGGCGGTTTGAACTACAGGGTGGCAGTTCAAAACCACCAGCCACTCCTAGTTAACCCTATACAGGGTTGCTATAAGTTCTAATTGACTTTACTGCACTTAACAACAAGAAGCAATATAGCCCTGTTAGCCACAAAGAATTTTTTGAGGGGTAGGGGGTGGAAGACATAAGTATGCCCGAACCATTCTTAAATGATCGAAGCATTCTCTGGCTGAGATAGTGTGGAAGGGACGTGAAAGCCGTCCGAGAGAAGAAGAGATGTTCAGTGGAGGAATTATATATTTTGTGGTCATTCTAGCATACATAACTAGGATCAAGCGTTTAGGAGACAAAAAGTCATATCTGATCCCAACAAAAGAACTTTTAATGTGACATTTCACTCTGCACTAAAGAAAATAACTAAGGAGTAACATCCTTCTTCTCCTCAAATAGGTCTTTAACAGAGCAGGGAAACCTCCTGTCGAGAGGATTATGTTTCAGTAGAAGGTTCAGTTATTCACTAACCTATGTGGTTACTCATTGTGTTTCCTGATTTTTTTTTTATTGTTGTTAAGGGCCATCAAGTTGGTTCCAATTCACAGTGACCCTATGCACAACAGAATGAAACACTGGCCTATCCTGTGCTGTCATCACAATTGTGTGATGTTGTGATCATGATGGTGGTGGTTGTTGTGTGCCATGAAGTCAGTTTCAATGCATAGCAACCCTGTATAGGATTTGCAAGATTATAAATCTTTATGGGATCAGAAAGCCTTGTTTTTTCCCCAAAGAATGACTCATAGAAAAGAGTGACTGGTAGATCTGATCTACTGACCTTGTGGTTAGCAGCCTAGCTTTTAATCCACTACACTACCTAAGTACCTTAAAATTCCTTGTGGTGGTGGTGGTGGTATACTATGGAGTCGGTTCTGACTCACAGTGACCCTGTATAGGATTTCTGAGGCTGTAAATCTTTATGGGAGCAGAAACCTTATCTTCCTACCATGGAACCGATGGTAGTTTCGAGCTGCTGGCCTTGAGGTTAGCCGCCTGAGTCATAATCACTCTGCTACCAAATTTCTCCGTAGTAACACGTTATTTAGGCTGATGTTAACCTGGATCTTTAAGCCCTCTGGAGGTACAGCCAGTGGGGATTCCGGTGAGCTCGGTGCCTCACCTGGCAGTTAAAAATGGGCTATAATTTGTATAGGGTGAGAGTTAAGAATTAGCAATTACCTTTGAGAATTCAAGAATTGTGAACATCTCCTAATAGGCAGTCCAGACAGGACTAATGAGCACTCACTTGTGTCCAGCTACTTCCTGTGGCAATGATCTGCTCCAGGCCAGCAGCAAGGCAAGCAGCTGGATGGCCTAAAAACACCTTCATTTTGTTTGTTTGTTTGTTTGTTTGTTTTTTGTATTCTAAGACATATTCATTAGTGAAATACCAGAAACCTCAGGGGCAGCATGTGCTTCTAATTCATTTTCGAATTGTATAATGAGCCAGGAGTGAAATTTTTAGGGTGAATTTAATTGACCTTTACAGCAACATCAGGCAGATTGGCTTAAATGCTATTAAGGCAAAATGTAACCCAGTGAGACTTTCTGGAAGGTTATCGGAAAATCTATCAAGTTGTTTTTTCATAATTTTCATCACAAAGGGAAAAGATAGATGGTGGAGGTAGAAGGATGAATGTAGAGAAAAAGACATAACGAGATTTAAAGGTAGACTCAGATGTGAATAGAAGAGTATGTGAAATTGAATGCTAGAGGAGGGGTAGGAAACAACTCAAACTCCTTATTGCCACGGGGATTAAGTTTTAATTTAGAAGACCTATTTGAAAATGTACAATTAAGCTATAGGTCACATTAGTCTGAACTATTTCTAACACTCGGGGATAGGATACTACAAACTTCTCTTTATTAATATTTGGCATTGTTACTTAGACCCTGAGTCTTATCTCTACATTGGGGATCTTACATGGAATAGAAGATGATGCATTATTTTGGCAGCTAACATGAGTCTTCATTTTGACTCCATTGCTCCTTTCACGAAAAAGCATCCTCTGTGCTCAGTAACAAGATACAGGAATGAAGCCGAGGAAATCCACAGTACTATAATCGTACTTTAAGGAGCTCTGGTAGCGTAGTGGTTCTGAGTCGGGCTGCCAACCTCAAGGTTGGCGGTTTGAAACTACCAGCAGTTCCGTGGGAGAAAGATGAGATGTTCTGCTCCCGTAAAGATTTACAGCCTCGGAAACCCTGTGCAGGGTCACTATGAGTCGCAACTGACTCCATGGTAGTTAACAACATAATCATACTTTATAAGATGGAATTAATAGACAATGAACAGAGTCCAAAAGCTCACAGCAAATCGGATAATGTCATGTCACCAGGAGATGGGTCACCATAATACTGTGTGGGGTCCAGCAGTGGGCACCAACATTAACATACTTAACGTTGAACTATTGTTTCTGGTTCCCAGGATAGATAGATAGATAGATAGATAGATAGATAGATAGATAGATAGATAGATATAGATATAGATATAGATATAGATATAGATATAGATTTTTAAGCTTCTGTTGTGTCAGCTTCAACTCATGGTGACACCCTGTGTGCCAGAGTAGCGCTGTGCTTCATAATGTTTTCAGAATTAGTTTGTCAGGTCTTTCTTCTGAGGCACCTCTGGATGGATTCTAACTGCTTACCTTTGGGTTAGCAGTTGAGTAAGTTAACTACTTGTGCCAACTAGAAATGCAGGTAGCGTAACATTGGGAAAGAAAAACATGTGCATGGAGGGTATAGAAATTAGGAAGAAGAAGCCCATCAGCACCTGCATCAAGGGAAAGGTAAATAAACATTAACGAAGTGAGTTGTTAGTCTTTGGGACATAGGTCAAGGCTTAATGGAGAACTGGAGAGAGTGGGAGGAAACTAGTGCTAAGCAAGGGTGTGCCCTCCTTGGGGTTCCTTCTGTAACAACAACAGTAGTAGGATGAAATGCTTGAGCTACAGGGTTTTAAATAAACTCCATGCTATGAGCAAGACTGGCTTAGAAATGAGGCAAAAACATTTTCATCATCATAAAGGAAACTCCTTACCTATTATACAGTTGTTCCCTATGACACCCTGACCCAAGGCTCTGGTGCCAGTTGGTTCTTTTCCTACCCTTAATCCTGAATCTCACACTTGCTTCCAAAGTTTTCTTTTGATATGGATGAAGACTACAAAGATGTGCTATGTTTCAGTATAGATGCATCTTCCTTCAGCAGTGAGTAAATTCTCCTTGAGCTCAGAGGATTGGACTTATTGGAGTTATTCATATAACAAATGCATAGGGTCACTCCCAAATAGGATTATAATCAAAGTCAAGGTTTACAACACATATTTTGTCAATTCATAATATTCTACACTTTGGCCCTGCTAAATTTGTGCTCTCCCCACATGTAACACACATTCATTCCATCACCTCAAAAATGTTAAATCAATACCAAATCTAAAATATCATCCTGTGAATCATCTAAATCAAATATGGATAAGACTTCAGATGTATTTCATTTTGGAGCAAAATTCTTCTTTCTCTGCAAATGTGTGAAATCTAGAACACAAGTTATGGGCTTTCAAACTCCAATGATAGAACAGGCATAAGGTAGACATTTCTTGCACAAATGGGAGAAATTGGAGTGAAAGAATGTATAACAGGTATCAAGGAAGTCCCAAGCCCAGAAAAAGAAGTTATATTCGCTCTGAAGGCTTGAAAATATTCCTCTCTTTTTGGATGCCCTCTAGGCTATATCCCTGCCCTCCAGACCTTGGTGTAGTCTACACCCTTCAGAATCTGCATGGAGGCCCTCATTCTTGGGTTTCAACTCTATCTCTGGGATGGCATCTCTGCTTCCTAAATGAGGTGGCATTTTTCTCAACCATATGAATGGTTATTCTACTTTCAGCAGTTCGAAACTACCAGTCGTTCCATGGGAGAAAGATGAGGCTTTCTGCTCCTGTAAAGATTTACAGCCTTGGAAACCCTGTACAGGGTTGCTATGAGTAGGAACCGACTCCACGGCACATAACCACCACCACCATTTTCTGACAGTTTAGGAGGGTAGAAATTCAAATTCAGAGCACCAGATCTAAGGAAAGGCTTTCTCTCCGCGTTGACTCTGGAGGAAGGGCCTTGTCTATTCTCAGTACCAGTTCCTGAGCCATCTTCATGTGACTTGGCATTTCTCTTCTACTTTTTTTCACTTGCTTGTTTAATCTCTTTTATATTGCAACAGAAAAGTCTTTGTGTGGCACTGTAGGATAAGTACAAGGTCATTGGTTCAAACCTACCAGCTGCTTCTCAGAAAACTCCTCTGAAATCCTATATAGGGTCCCTATGAATCTGAACCAACTCCAGTGCACTTGACAACAAGAGACTGACTCAAGACACATCCTATACTAATCCTGCCTCATTATAACATAATAAAAGCAACTGTTTCCAAATGGGATTATAACCAACAGGAATAGAGGAGTCCTAGTATGGTCTTGTAAGAAAAGCACTGGATCATAGTAAAAAATTACCAGCTACTCCTTGGAAACACCGTATGAGGTTGCTGTAAGTCAGAATCAACTCAATGGCACTTAACAACAACAACATAGAGGTTAGCATTTACAACATATTTTTGGAGGGGCACAATTCAATCCATAACATATGGTTAAATGGGGTAAAACGAAAACACGATTCCTAAAGTGACTGTTTTAAAGGGACAATCTGGCTTCCAGTTGTTCTTTAATTAATCTGGATTCCTGTTAGCACATTTGAGGAGAACCATGCACTATAACTAAGAAGTTCTCTATTTGTCCCTTATCCCCAGTCTTTTAGCACTGAAATACATTCTAAAGAAAGACACTTTTGAAACTTTAATTTTTACCTTTTCTACTGGTTAATATTGTAGAGTAATGAAGACTCAAAGACAACACTGTATACTTCATTGTGGGTTAGCTGTTAAGCTGCCAACCACAATGTCAGTGGTTCAAACCCACCAGCTGCTCCATTAGAGAAACAAGAGATTGTTTGTTCCCATAAAGATTTACACTCTCAGAAACCCAATATAGGATTGCTATGAGTTGCATTCAATGGATGACCATGCATTGGGATAAACCATTAGGAGCCCTGTTGGCACAGTGGTTGAGCATTAGACCAAGCACTGTGCTGGAGAAATGTGACAGTCTGCTTTGATAAAGATTGTTGTTGTTGTTAAGTACTGTGGAGTCGGTTCCGACTCATAGCGACCCTGTACAGGGTTTCCAAGACTGTACACCTTTACGGGAGCAGAAAGCTTCATCTTTCTCCTGCGGAACAGCTGGTAATTTTGAACTGTTGACCTTGCGGTTTGCAGACGGATTCATAACCACTGCGCTACCAGAGCTCCTTTTACAACCTTGCAAATCCTATGAGGCAGTTGACTCTCTCCTATAGAGTCTCTATGGGTTAAAATTGATTCCACAGCAATGGGTATAAACAAGATTTTGCATTCTCTGAAACATGTGTGGCACCACGTTGGCACCTAATATGTGTCAGATAGATGATGGATATTGGATGGAAGGGTAGATGTGGAAAGGGAAAAGAGACATTGAGGAATTGAATTCATTTTCTAAAACTTGAAGTGTGGTAAACACCTAACTGGGCAATGTTGTGATCTATGTCATCCTTGGATTTCTGGAATGAGAATAGATTAGGTTAGAGCAATACATGTGCTCTCTGTTGTCCCAAACACCCTATAATTATAGTCTGGGGTACTGGTGATATAGTGGCTTAAGTGTTGGGCTGCTAATCATAAAGTCAGTGGTTCAACCCCACTAGCTGCTCTACTGGAAAAAGATGAAGCTGTCTGTTCCCATAAAGATTTACAGTGTCAGAAACCCAGTGGAGCAGTTTTTGAGTCATAATCAGAAGACAGTGGATTTTTGAGATATTGCCATGTACAGAAGCAGGAACAGGGGAATATGGTGCATAGAAAAAATGGAGTTGTTTGAATTCTTGCCAGTTTCACATGATTTGAAGATTTGCAGGAAAGGCTTAAGCTCCACCATAAACTTTTCACTAGTTTTTCCTCTTTCAGTGTATGTTCCAGAACAAATAAAAAAAAAAAAAAAATGGATTCCCAGCTGCTGTGATTCAACTTAGTGCAGAGTCTGCTGAAATAATACCAAAAATCCAAGATTCCATTTTGTTGTTAGGTTCCATCAAGTCGGTACTGACTCATAGCAACCCTTGCACAACAGAACAAAACACCGCCCAGTTCTGGGTCAACCTCATAATTGTTGCCACACTTGAGCCCATTGATGCTGCCACTTGGCCAATCTATCTTCTGGTGGTCTTCTTCTTTTTCTCTGACCCTCCACCTTACCAAAAATGATATCCTTCTCCAGTGACTTGTCCTTCCTGACAATGTGTCTGAAGTATGAGAGACAAAGTTTGGCCACCCTGGCCTCCAAGGAGCACTCTGGCTACACTTCTTCCAACACAGATCTGTTGGTTCTTTTGGCAGCCCATGGTACTTTCAATTTTCTCCTCCAACACCATAACTTAAAAGCATCAATTTGTCTGTGATCTTCATTATTCACTGTCCAACTTTCACATGCATGTGAGGTTATTGAAAATACTATGGCTTGGGTCAGGTGAACCTTAGTCCTCAAGCTGACATCTTTGCTCTTTCAACACTTTAAAAAGGTCTTGTGCAGCAGATTTGCCTAATACAATATGTCATTTGATTTTTTGACTGCTGCTTCCATGAGTGTTGATGGTTGATTCAAGAAAAATGAAGTCTTTGACAAGTCCAATCTTTTCTCCATTGATAATAATGTTATTTATTGGT
>NW_006408676.1:1617792-1628002 GCF_000296735.1 Chrysochloris asiatica | reverse complement strand
TCGAGGCTTGAATGTTTTCTTCAGTTCCCTCAGCTTGAGGAATGCTGAGAATGTTCTTCCCTTTTGGTGTTCTGACCCCAGAAAAGCACCTGGGCCTGTGGTGGCTTCACTAAACAGAACACATCTCACATGACACAGCATTCTATTTTATATGAGTTTAATCTATAAGATCACAGTAGCCTCATTGGCCCCACAGACTGTGACTCCTTATGTTGTTGTTAAGTACCATGAAGTCGGTTCTGACTCAATAGCGACCCTGCACAGGGTTTCTGAGGCTGTAAATCTTTACGAGAGCAGAACGTCTCATCTTTCTCCAGTGGAACTAATTGTAGTTTCGAACTGCTGACCTTGAAGTTGGCAGCCCGACTCATAAGCACTATGCTACCAGAACTCCTTGTGACTACTTATACATTTGTTAATTTATTCTATAAACACTGAGCTCCTTATATAAGACAGACTGTTTGTTGTTAGTAGAGATACGATGGCTAAAACAGGATCACTACCATATTCTAGCTTCAACCCAATGGGAGAAACAGGCAAGCAATTTAATAATTGCTTATCAGTGTGGCTAGAGTTGTGCTAGAGAGAAACAGAGAGATCTGTTCAAATGCAAGTTTCACAGAAGTTTCTATAGAGTAACTGGCAAAAGTATGGCAGAATAAGACAACTGAAATGAAAACCTTTACCAAGTAAAAAGGAGGGGTTTACATTCTGGGCAAATGCAATAGCAAGCACCTTCTTTATAGAAGGTAGGTGAGGAGTTGGAAATGGGAAAGGCAGAATGGAGAGAACCAGAGAGAAAGATAGAAGAGTTGTCAGCAGCAGACAATAAAGGGTCTTTTATACTCCATGAAGGAGCTGGTGCTCTTTCCTGCAGATGATGGGATGTCATTGGAATAACTTGATTAGATTTCTATTTTTGAAAGGTCATCTAGCAGGAGGGTGTGGAATTATAGGAGTGGGTGAGCCAGAAGATAAGGCGACCAGTTAGGAGACAATAACATGGACTAGACAAGAGATAAAGGGACAGGATTAAGGTTTTAGCAATGGGAATGGAAAAAAATAATACATGTTTGAGATGCCATTTAGTTGGGGTGAAGGAGAGGGAGAAAACCTTGCTGGTTTTAAAATTTCTTTGCTGTCTGCTTGTCCTATGGGAGTTATAAAGGATAAGACAAGGTTCCTGTCCATAGGGAAGGACGTACAAAAAGAAAAAAGAAAAAAAAAACAAAAAAAAAACCTGACTTGATTGGTTTATGGGGCTAAAAAAATCTTAGAACTAGTCTCATGGGATAACTGTCAACTGGTATAATGTAGTTTATAAAGCTAATGTTCTATACCTTGGTTTGGTGAGTGGCATCTTGGATCTTTTGAAAGCTTGTGAACATCCATCTAACATGCAGCTATTGGTCTTTACTCATCTGGAACAAAAGTGGATGAAGGAAATGAAAGACTTAAAGAAGAAAGTAACCCATAGAACTAATACCCCATACAAACCATGGCCAGAAGAACCAGATGTTGCCTGGCTGTCACTACTGACTGTTCGGATACACAGTAGATGGCCTTGGATAGAACGGGAGAAAAATGTAGAACAAAATTCTTATTTCTAAAAATAGGCCAAATCTATTGGAGTACTGGTATGGTGCTTCAGGATAACGTGCTGGACTGAAAAGTCAGCTTGATTGCAAGGTTGGCAGTTCAATCTCACCAACCACTCCTTGAAAACCCTATATAGGGTCACTATGAGTCAGAACTGATTGGACAGCACTTAGCAACAACAATAACAATGATTAGACAAGTAGAGACCAGAGAAATTTCCAAAACTATTACTATAATATACACTTTGAATATGGCACTGAAACCACCTTCGTGAGGTCACCTTTCAACCAAATAACACATTGACTTGTAAAAATAAACAATATCACCCATAAGTAATATGCAATCTACATGAAGCCAAATCGTTAATATTTACTCAAAAGCAAAGATCAGAAATCAAGGAGAGGAAGGGAAACTAGATCAATGGAAACAGAACAAACAGAATGAAAAGAATGAGCATGCTGACACTGTGGAAATTGTGACCAATGTCACAAAATAATCTGCATAAAATTATTACATGGGAACTTATTTGTTGTGCAAACTCTCACCTAAAACACAATGAGATATTTTTAAAAATAAAAAAATTAAAAAGCTACAGATAAATACACAAAACAAAAAAGTTACAGGATTAGAAATCCAGATTTCAGTTCAAATCCCAGTTTTATCACTGATTATATTCATGACCCTTAGAATCATTCTAGGCCTTTACTTTCTTTGTCTGTAAAATGGGCTATTAGACAACTTACTCTTAAAGCTTAGTGATTCCCCCAGTGTAGTAGTGCCTCTAAAGATTGCTGTTGTTAGGTGTCACTGAGCTGGTTCCAACCCTATATATAAGAAAAAGAAACACAACCTGGTCTTGTGCCATCCTCGCAATCATAGCTACGTTTGAGAGTCATAAGTATTTTTAACTTTTCAAATATATTAGCGAACACGCTTATCTACAAGAAACAGAAGAATCTAAATAAAATATTTCTTTTGTTTTGACTGGAATGACATAAACTCAGTGTGACAATACTGGATATTTCCTACATTAGATCCTCAGGTGTGTGAGAACAAGGAATCTTCAGCATTTAATGACAGCAACTACAATTGCACTAGGAGCATTGTTGTTGACTAAAGTGCCTTTGACTTGGTTTTGACTCATGGTGGCCCTGTGTAGAATTTCTAAGGACATGTAGTGGGTTTGAACCATGAATCTTATAGTTAGCAGTCCAGTGTTTTTCCTACAGCACCACACCAGGACTGCACTAGGAACATTCTTATTATTGGTGCTAAGTGACGTTGAGTTGGTTCCAATTCCTGTATAGTGTTTTCAAGGAGTGGTTGGTAAGTTTGAACTACTGACCTTGCAGTTCAAACTGACCTTAAGGTGGAATGCTTATCCTGTGGCATTAGACCAGGACTCCATACTATGAACATAGGAGTTCAATAAATATTTGTTCAGGGTATGAATGAATGCTGATCAGTAGCTCTGAATGGCAGATACATATGTCATATTTTAAAAGGAAGAAAGAAAAAAGAACTATTGCTGAATATAAATTCAGGGAGATGATTTTTGCAAATAGAGCTGTGAAAAATGAACATTACTTGCTGAAAAAATTGAAGGCTGCTTGACTGGATCATCTCTAATATATCACTTAATTAAAAAATTATATGATATATGATTTTTTTGAGGCCTAATAAGTCACTGCATTTAATGCTTCTAAAAAGATTGCTAAACATTCAAAGAAGAAGAATCCACCATAGCAATGAGGTGAAAAAAATCAAACTGGCAGGCTGCTAAGGCATGAACGAATGGCAAGGAAACTGAAACCACAGAAGCAGGATCCTCATTTTATCCAATACTGCAAAAATCCAGTGCACCTAATGTAGGGCTGTGCTCTAGAGGGCATTAATCAATACTCCTGATGGTCTAATCAGTCCCATAGTTCCTTCTTTTATTCATTCAATAAGCATTTACTAGGGAACCCATAGTCTGTCGGCCATGGGAACTGGTCAGTGAACATGATGAATGATTTTAAACACAATTCAACTCAATAAACATTCCATGAGTATCTATTATGTATGTGTCTGGCACTAAGCTAGCTACTAAAGATACAAAGATGAATAAGGAACAGATCCTCAAAAGGGGATGATGAGTCATGGAGGAAGGAGAGGGTCTCAAGGATCTCCCAGTACTGCAAACAGGACAAAGGGATCATAAGACAGACTTCATGACATATATAGTATTGGCATTTTTTATAATCCTTGGTTGAGAAGTTTAAAGAGTTGTATGACACTGTAGGATAAGCACAGGGCTGCAAGGTCGGTTTGAACTGCAAGGTCGCTGGTTTAAACTCACTAGCTGCTCCTCAGAAACCCTATACAGGGTCACTATGACTCAACAGCCCATAACAACAACAGGATCTGACTAATGGGAGGTAAATCAATAAAGACCAACAAATAAATACAGCAGTTTAAAGGACTGTGGCAGTGACAGGAAAAAGACAAAGGTATGACAGTTTGAGCTAAGTCAGGGTCAAAAGTAAGGTAAGCACTGGAATGCTAACCACAAGGTTGGCAGTTCAAACCCACCAGCTGATCTTGCTGTTCAAATGGACCTTGTGATCCAGTGCTTTATGTCACAGCACCACGGTCCTAAGTAATTTTACCCCAAATTTTATTTATTTTGTTGTTGATAATATATACACAGCAAAACACGCACCAATCTGACAATTTGTATATGCAAACTTTAGTGATATTAATTACATTCTTCTAGTTGTGCAGAGTTCACCCTCCTATTCTGAGTTGTTCCACTCCCATTAACATAAATGCACTATCCCCTTAGGATCCTTTGTATCTAATCCTTAGAGTTGTTGTCAATTTGATCCCACATCAAATGGTATTTTAAAAAACATAATCCTCAAGGCAAACTTTTCTATACTAGGTAAGTTAAACTACTATTTGATTTTGAGATGACTCCAGGGAAGTTATTCACTTTCTTTAACCTTTTTAGATTGTTAGTCTGCATATCTGGGAAAAACAAGTTTCCTGTGCTTACTGTCTGTAGGGTAAGGAAGTATTTCATTTTAATTGTCCTAAATTTGCAGTGGCAGCATCAGTGGGCTCAAGTGTGGCAACAATAGTGAGGTTGGCCCAGGATCAGGCAGTGTTTCGTTCTGCTGTGCATAAGGTCGCTATGGGTTGGTACTGACTCGATGGCACCTAACAACAACAACAACAACAACAACTAGAAGTAGCATGCAGACCTCCCTGTTCTGATGCTCTAGAATTGTCAAATAATTGGTGTTCCTGCCCAGCACACCACACACATAATCTCAATGAACATGGTTCAAAGGGAAAATTATTCTTTGGCTATCATCTCCTACCTTGTGCATCAAATGGTTTACACTCACCATGTCTGCACTCTTGTTGAGTGTATTCTCCACATAGCGGCTGGAATAATCTTTTAAAAGCAGAAATCGTATCATCGTATCACTTAAAATTGGGAAGAATGTATGCTCCAGTTTAGTTTATCTTATGCCCATTGTCTAGGTGTGATTGTCTATAGTACACTTCCACATTCAAAAGCATTCCCGTTTGGGCAATAAATTAAATTTTCACCCTACTTACAAACTTTCAAGTTCTTCCCATTGTTCTTTTTTAAAATAATCCAATCTCTTTACCATGGCTGATCTTTCTCCATCTATCTCCCCAACCTCATCTCTCTGGTCTTCCCATCTCAACACACTTCAGCAAAGTTGGCCTCTCTGTGTTTCCCCAATATTTCAAGCCCATGCAGATGTAAAATATTTTCTCTAACTAGAATACAGTTCCTTCTTTCTTTTTTTTTTTTTTTCAGTCTTAGCTTTCTTACTTCAGATCCAAACTCTAATGTCTTTTCTTCTGAAAGGTCTTCTATTGCCACCATTTAGCAACATTTTGGGCAGAAAGTAGGTGCTGTACAAATGTTTGTAGATAGGCTGCTTGCCTGAATCGTGGGTGGATGGATGGTGGATGAAATGATGGACGATGGAGACAAATTGTATCCCTTCCCCAGATACACTTGAGGTAAGCTTGTCTACCCTAGCAATTAAATCACATCAAAAGCTCCTCTAGAACCTGCAGGCTTATCTGCAGGTAGGGGGCAAAGGACTTGATCATGGTCCAGCAAGAACTGTGTCTCAACATGATTTCATGAATACCTTCAGGATGACTGCTGAGCCACATGGTCAGTGAGAGCATGCAAAACCAGCTAGCTCAGTTTTTTTCTCAAAGCCTCCTCAGTCAAGTCACCCCTCAAACTCCTTAGGAACCCGCCCCCCCATCCCCGCCACCAAAGTTAGAGAAAGGAGCAGTTCAACTGAAAGGGGAAAAAAGAAATCGTTAAAATGGCTGTTACTGAAATATAAGATTTTCTGTTTTAGAACAAAAAATAAGGTGTGGGAACCTCTTTTGTATTAAATGTTCAGTAAGTAAATACTGTCAGTGAGCAGACAGGAGATTAAGGTGACAGAGAGAGGGATTTTTGGACCTGTTAGATATTAATTTCCCATAGATCATCTGTCTATCCTCTCCTTGTTTGAAGTTCCCAGGGCTAGAGGCTTCAAAGGACACTCTGACTGCCATTTGCACACAACTCCTGCTCCATGGGGAGCTGCCACAGCGGGTTCTAACACTCTGTCCCTGCAGGAGCCTGCTCACACTCCCTCTCTGTCAGCCATGCTGGTCTCTCTATTCCACAACATCAAGGACAATTCTATCAGCAAGTCCAGCAGCTGGTAATAAAGACAGCTCATCTCCAACATGGTGAGCGTCCCAGGCCCTGGCTCCAGACAGACAAATTGATTTAGGAGATGAAATGAAAAGTGACCTAAAGCTTCCTCAGAGCCTTACTAAAATGATAACTTTTTTCTTCTTCTTTCTTGTTCCCCTCCCTCCCCTCTTTTTCTCTCTCTCTCTCTCAGCCCCCCCCCCCCTTTTTTAAGTTTCCCAACATTTTTAGTAACTCTATAGTTCTTCATTAGGTCTATTATTCGGCATGGCATTGGTTAGCAACCCAACACATAATCCATTCTGCCAACAGAGCTCCTTTTATTTGACATAATAATTTTTAATTGTTAATTTATGGCTGTTGTGTGCTGGTGGTAGGGAGAAAAACGTATGGCTCTTGCCTTCATGAGGTTCACTGCCTGGTGGGAAAATAATTACAACATGTCCTTAAGGTGATGTGGTGAAATGAATTATTTAATGTCTCTTCTAGCCACAGTCTTTGTAAACTCCCACCAAATGACTTTTTCCTGATGGGTCTAGATAAAATAAGGTAAGAGAAGAAGTTGATGGATGATATAATTCAGTTGTGAGGATTGTTAACAAGGTTAATTGGAATTGGTCAATTTTGTCATTGGCCTAGGTAAAAAAAATAAGCCATCTAAGAAGTAGACAGGAGGTTCTCCCTACCATCAAAGAAGAAAAGCCAGGAATGGAGTGAATCCTTTGGACTGAGGGACCCCTGCCATTGAACCTCCTCCACACAGGGACAGAAAGCTATGACACCAGAGGAGTGGCAGAGGATCAGTAACAGCAGAGCCAAGAACCAGAGTATGAGACAGCGGCGGAATTTCCAGCCCATGGAGCTAGTAAAGCTGAGTGACTTTGCTTGCAGAGACTTGCTTGCAGAGTGGGGTGCCTCCAAGAACTTAATTGGTTGGGTAGGGGTTAGGTTGCTGACTTACAGAGTTACATCCAAGTGCCTTCAGATGGAAACTTATGGTGGAGTGATCCCTGAAAGAGTTTTGTAACATTGGCTGAACAGAAAGACAACTGCCTGTGGGCATGGCTGAGGAGAAGTTGTCCTGACAGGAACAACAGTACTCTGAGCATCTCTGACCTTGCACTGTAACCTGTTAACTGCCCTAATAAACCCCCTAAGTGTGAGTATGGTCTCTAAGTTCTGTATGCTCACTGAATGCATTTTAAAATCCAGCTGAGAAGAGAGTGAAGGAAGAGGAACACTTTGGTACTCATTATTTTGCAGGTGCTATACTAGGAGTCCTGGTGTGGTGCTGTGGGTTAATGTGTCAGACTGAAAAGCAGTTTAAACTGCAAGGCCGGCAGTTCAAGCTTACCAGCTGCTCCTCGGAAACCCTATACAGGGTCGCTATGGGTTGGAATCGACTTGGCGGCACTTGGCAACATACTAGAAGGTTAAAGTAGCTCTGGTAGCATAATGGTTATGAATTGGGCTGCTAATCTGAAGGTCAGCAGTTCAAAATTACCACCGGTTCTGCAGGTGAAAGAAGAGGCTTTCTGCTCCCGTAAAGATTTACAGCCTCAGAAACCCTGTACACATCGCTATGGGTTGGAATGGACTTGACAGCATTTAACAACAACAACAACATACTAGAAGGTTAAGGAGCTCTGGTAACACAGTCGTTACTAGTTGGGCTGCTAACCTCAAGGTCAGCAGTTCAAAACTACCAGCTGTTCCATGGGAGAAAGATAAGGCATTCTGCTCCTGTAAAGATTTACAGCCTCGGAAACCCTGTGCAGGGTCACTATGCATTGAAATTGATTCAATGGCACTTAACAACAACAACAAAAACAACAAGGAGATGGTCCTTTACAACTCATGGGAAGGCATCACAAAAGAAGAAAGACTTCATTTAAGCCCACCTGCACACATATAAACTATGTCCTGTGTTCTTTCTTAGCAGAGTCCTGGTGTGGCATTGTAGCTACTAGCTATGAGGTTGGCAGTTCAAAGCTACCAGTCACTTCTCAGAAAACCTATACAGGGTCGCTATGAATCAGAACTGAGTGGACAGCACCTAATAGCAGCAACATGTTATTAGCAGAGCATAGCAAGTCTGTTATATTAACTGGAATTTGCAGTTTTTTATTTTCTGTATGTGTGGCTTTAACTCAGAAAGACAGCACTGAGACATAGGAAAGAAGTAACTTCTCTCCTGAATTTGGAAAGGAATGTCATTCTTACTAAAGGTCAAAGATCATTTTAGATGGATATGTTAGGAACAAAAAAAAGTAAGATTTCATTCAATGGAAGACTGAATTGTGAACCAGGAACTCCTTTACTCCTTTAGGCTTTTAATTTTAACACCTTTGAAATAAGGTCTTGTACTGTGTATACCCCAAGCTTCCTAACAGACCTTATATTCCATTGCTAGCATGTCTGTGATTGGAAGGGCCCTAATGCTCTATGGTACCCAAATTTCTGAACATAGAGATCTTTGCTGTAACTTCTACTTCCCTTTAATAATTTATTAAGCTCCATTGGACACCAATAGTAATATACAACCTGAGATCAAAATGCTCTCCTTGAGACTTGGTGAAGCAACCAACTAACCTTGAAAAAATTCAATTGCCCATAATTAAAGCAAATGATACCTCCACTTCAATGTGTATATATAGGAGGGTACATGCTAAACCATTAACAGTAACAAAATAGCAGTGTTGCTGATGACAGCCTGCAAAACTTGGGAAACAAAACCAGTGGGCAAAGGAGACATCTCTGCATGGACAACACAGCGCAGAAGATATATCTGTTAAAGGAGGCTGAAAAAGAACCTGTTTTCTATTCTTCTAATCAACAAATCCTGTTGAGTCACTGCCCTCCCTCAGTTCACATTTTGAATTAAAGATGGTGCAGTTTGTTTATAGTAATTTCCTGCCAGGTCATTTATTGATGAAATGATCCCAGCCAAATCAGATCCATAGTCTGACCTGTTGACCTTGTCTACCACCTTGGTTTAAGCATTGATTGTTGCTGCTCAGCTCATTAGACCTTGCTCCTCAACAGCCACTGCTTACCCCAAAGGAATTCCAGTTAACCCCTTTCTTCTTTGTTCTGTTGAAGGGAATAGATGTAGATGACTTCCTAGTTGGAAAAACAAGGTAAATTTCCATGTCCAGGAAAGGAAACCTACACCCCTAACATCCACATTTCCCAAATAGTAATGCATATTCTATAGGGGTCTGCATCTACACATTTGACTTTCTTGTGTACTATCTGAGCTAATAATGTCAGAGTCAACTGATGTGGACAAGGCAAGTGAATTGTACTAGCTTTATGTCTCTTGTGGACCCAATGGGCTAATGTTCTATAATAATTGTTGTGATGCAAAATTTAACCTCAAGAAAGAACTAAATGAATGTCCATTGTCTGTTATTAATTGTAGGGCAATATTTCATTTCAAACAGTTTGATAGCTAATCCAAATAGTCAAAGCTGAAACTTTGAATGGGAAAGTATATTTTACCTGTCAATTGAATGATTTCCAGTCTTTTGGTTGGATGAATATTAGAAAGCAATTAAAGATAATCCTTGGCATTAATGGTCACTGTAACCTATACTTGGAGTCCTGGTGTAGTGCTGTAGTATAAGCACTGGACTGCAAGGTCTGTTTGAACATCAAGATTGGGGTTCAAACTCCCCAGCCCTTCTTCACAAACCCAATGTAGGGTTGCTATGAGTCAAAACTGACTTAAGGGCACTTAACAAAACAATTTTACAATTTGCACTTAGCATCCTGAGTGCAGATCATATACCTCTAGGTTAAGGGTATTAACTGGCACCAAAAGATGAGTTCTAATTAATGGACAAAAGCCTCTGA
>NW_006408676.1:1615650-1616265 GCF_000296735.1 Chrysochloris asiatica | reverse complement strand
GCGGGAGAAAGATGAGGCTTTCTACTCCCGTAAGGATTTGCACCCTCGGAAACCCTGTACAGGGTCGCTATGGGTCGGAACCGACTCGGCGGCACTTAACAACAACAACAACCTTCATTTCAAATCTAGAATAAGAACAAGGGTACTGACAGATGGGAACACTGGTTTTAAAATGAAAAGACTATTTAAATGCTAGTTGTTAGTAATACTTTTTTAAATGAGCATTCATATTAATGAAGTTCAAACACTAAGTCCATAGGAAAGTGGACCATTAGGTCATGTTGGAGCATTGAAGAGGAGGGTGCTACTGTTTTGAGGGATACACACATTCACTGTAATAACATTTATTGTGACCACCCCCATTGTCTTGCAGGCAGAGGAAGACCTACATCATCAGGAAAGTGACATCCATGTATGTAAAAAGGATTAAAAATGAAAACAGATTAACCTCATTGTTGTTGTTGTTAGGTGTCATCGAGTTGGTACAGACTTATAGTAACCCTATGCACAACAGAAGAAAACACTGTCTGGTCCTGCACCAATCTCACAAGTGTTACTACCTTTGAGTTCATTTCTGTTGCTACTGTGCTAATCCATCTTGTTGGAGGTCTTCCT
>NW_006408676.1:1606401-1612570 GCF_000296735.1 Chrysochloris asiatica | reverse complement strand
ATTATCTTCTCTGCTTTCAGCCAAGATCCATCTGACATCATCAATGCTATCCCTTGTTTCATGTCCACTTCTGATCTGACTTGAACCTCTGGAAATTCTCTGCCAGTGTATGGTTGCATCTGATTTTGAATTCTCTTTAGTAACATTTTACTTGCATGTAATATAAATTATACTGTCCATGACTTCTGCGTTCTGTTGGATCGCCTCTCTTTGGAATGGGCACAATATGGATCTCCTTCAGTCAGTTGGTCAGGTAGTTGTCTTCCAAATTTCTAGACATGAATAAGTGAGTGCTTCCAGAGCTGCATCAGTTTGTGCCACGCTCTTTGCCAATGCTTTCAATGAACCTTGGACTTCTTCGTTCATTATCATTAGCTCTTGCTTATATGCTACCTCTTGAAATGGCTGAATATTGACCATTTCTTTCTGGTACAGTGACTCTGTATATTCCTTCTATCTTCTTTTGAGTCTTTCTACATGATTCAATATTTTGCCCATAAAATCCTGCCATATTTCAAATGGAGGATTAAATTTTTTCTTCAGTTTCCTCAGTTTGAGAAATGCTGAGCATGTTCTTCTTCCCTTTTGTTTTTCTTACTCCAGTTCTTTTCAGATTTTGTTATAATATTTAACTTTGTCTTGTAGAACCACCATTTGAAAATTTAAATTCATCCCTTTCATCTCTTCATTTCTTTCACTTGATTTAGTATCTCTATATTGGAGAGCAACTTTCAGCAGTTCTTCTGATATTCATTTTGGTCTTGTCCTTCTTTCTTATCTTCTTAATGGCATTTTGCTTTCTTCCTATAAGATGGTCTTGTTGTCATTCACAACTCTTCTGGTCTTTAGTCATGAGTGCCTAATACAGCAAATCTGTTATTCAGATGATCTATAAATTCAGATGGGATATATTCAAGGTCATATTTTGGTTCTTTTGGACTTGTTTTAATTTTCTTTATCTTCAGCCTGAACTTGCATGTGAGCAATTGATGGTCTGTTTCACAGTCTGCCTCTTGGCCTTATTTTGGCTGATGATATGGAGCTTTCCCACCATTTCATTCCACAGATGTAGTCAATTTGATTTCTGTGTATTCCATCTGCTGAGGTCCATGTGTTTAGTTGTGTTTTATGTTATTTAAAAAAGGTGTTTGCAAAGAAAAAGTCATTGGTCTTGCAAGCTTCTACCATGCAATCTCCAGCAACATTTCTATTACCAAGGCCATATTTTTCAACTACTGATCCTTCCTCTTTGTTTCCAACCTTAGCATTCTAATCACCAGTAATAATCAATACATCTTAATTGTACATTTACTCAATTCAACCTAATGAAGTTTGTAGAATTCTTCAATTTCATCATCACTGGTTTTAGTGGTTGGTGCATACATTTGAATAATAGTGGTGTTACCTGATCTTCCTTGCAGCATATGGATATTATCCTATCACAGACAGTGTTGTACTTCAGCACAGATCTTGATATGTTATTTTTGATGATGAATGTGATGGCATTCTGCCTTAATTTGTCATTCTTGACATAGTACACCATGTAATTGTCAGATTCAAAATGGCCAATAGCAGGCCATTTCAGCTCACTGATGCCTAGGATACCGATGTTTATATGTTTCATTTCATTTTTGACCATTTCCAATTTTCCTAGATTCATACATCATGAATTCCATGTTCTGATTTTTAATGGATGTTTACTGCTGTTTGTCTTTATTTTGAGCAAAGGAAGGTCTGAAGGCTTTATTCCATTCTCAAGTTCATGGTCAAGTCTACTTTAAGGAGGCAACTCTTCCCCAGTAGTATTTTGAGTGCCATCCAACCTAAGAAGCTCATCTTCCAGCACTGCAACTTACAATATTCTGGTGCTCTTCATCATGTGTCAATACTTAATATTCTGGTACTGACAGTGTTCCACTGCTATTCATGTGGTTTTTATTGACTAAATATTCATAAGTAGTCCATTTCCTTCTTCCTAGTCTGTCTTCTTCTAGAGGCTCAGCTGAAACCTGTCTTCTGTGGGTGACCTTGCTGGTGTTTAAAATACCTGTGGCATAGCTTTCAGAATCACAGCAACACTCAAGCCACCATAATATGACCAACTGACATAAGAGTGGTGGATTAGCCTCATTACATAAGAAGAAAAGAGATAAACAGTTTAATGCAGAGGCCCTCGGTAATGCAGACAGGTAATGTGCTTGGCTGTTAATGGAAATTCCATTTCACCAAGAGATGCATCAGAAGAATGCCTGGTGATCCATTTACAAATAACTTAGCCATTGCAAACCCTATGTAGTACTTTTCTATTTGGACACAAACAGAGTTACTGTGAGTTGGAACAGGCTGAAATGACAGCTAGTACTATTTAATAAGCATGATCAAGGAAACCCCAAATTGAGAGTTAGTAATACTTGGGGATTCCATGTCTTCATCTATAACCATTGACGCTTTTAGCTGAAATCTAAATAACAAAGAAAAATTTGTCTGTATAGTAGAAAAGGAGTTAGAGTTATAATAATAATAATAAATCAACATGCCTTATATTTTCTTATCAACTTTATACAAAGCCTGAAACCCACTAACAAAATGTCATTCAATGACAGAATGCATCTGTGTGATACTCAGAAAACTCCATTACAAAGGGACAAAATAAAGAATTGAAGAAAATAAAGACTAGATCAAAGGAGCAAGAAGACTAGATGTCAGACTAGATAGACATGCTACCCAGGTCATTTACATGCTACAAAGACCTGAGAACCCAAGTGAATCAGAGAAACAGATACAGAGGCTAATCCTGAAACTTTGAGCATCAAAAGAAAGGATACAGAACTAGATCAAACATAGATTAGAAAAAGAAAGTGAATGATAATAGCAAACAAAAAGACATATGGATTTGTGAATTGTCATCTGCCCTGGCACACAGTTTTGAGGAGGGCAGAAACCAGAAAACTGGCTATCTTGCCCAACATTACACCAGTGCCCATACTGGCGGCTAGCAACCAGAAAGGTGTGATCTATCCCCTATCATTCCACACCTTCCTGATGACCAGATGTGGCCTAGCACACACCATTCCACCCAGCTGGTGGCTGGAGACACCACTCTATGCCACCTCTGCCTATCCCACATGAGGCCAATGAAGTTTGCTCTCATGGATCAGGTACCACAAGCATGCCACCCATTACTGAAGGATCAGGTACCACAAGCATGCCACCCATTACTGAAGACATGCACACCCATGATGTGGGCATCCAACTCCACACCATCTCCACAGCCAGAAAAGTGCACCACTGGGAACTGGGTGCCTCATGACCATTCTCCTTTCTTTATACTTTTTTCTATTATTTTTTCATCATCTCTTTTCTTTTTTCTATTGTTTTTCTTCTTTTCTGTTTTCTCCTTTTTTTTCCCCCCTGCCCTTGTTTTTGTTTGTTGTCTTTTTCTTTTCTTCTTTCCTTTAATTTTTA
Organism: Chrysochloris asiatica; assembly: GCF_000296735.1. NCBI lineage: Eukaryota > Metazoa > Chordata > Mammalia > Afrosoricida > Chrysochloridae > Chrysochloris > Chrysochloris asiatica. Next base: position 1,609,105 of record NW_006408676.1, on the reverse strand, counting down.
TTTGTTTTGTTGATATTTGTTTCACCTGGTGAGTGTTAGTAACTGCATTCACATTACCCAGTCATTAGGTCAATCATGTCACTCCAGCCACTCAGTGAGTCCCACCACCTACTCTTGCATCACATGACTGATGGCAAATAGGAGCCACCAGCTGATCAGTCTGCTTTAAAATGCTCTAGATGAACAGTGAAAAGATAATTGCATACCAATTCTAAACTTTTACCACACCCAACAGGACACAGCATAGTGGTTACAAATCTGGCTGCTAATCTCAAGGTCAGCAGTTTGAAACTACCAGCCATTCCGTGAGAGAAAGATGAGGCTTTCTGCTCCCCTAAAGATTTACATCCTCAGAAACATTGTACAGGGTCGCTATGAGTCGAAACCAACTCCATGGCACATAACAACAACAACTAGGACACAGGTATTAAGGGCCTAAGTGCTGCCAAACTAGTAGCATGCTCAGACATGTCCAAACATTTAATAAATTGAAATTAAAAAAAAAAGAAAAGCATAGATGAAACCAACAAAGATGCAATCATAATTAAATACAAATACAGTTACACCAAAATGTTTCAGAGATCACAGAAAACCTCAGTTCACACAAAGAAAAATTTCTGAAGGAAGAAATAGTATTGGAACTACCTGATAAGGAATTCAAAAGAATTATATTGGGGATATTTCAACAGATTAAAAAGAGATCAAGGGGAAAAGACAGCACTAAGGAAATCATAGATAAAATCAAGGAAAGTATAGACAACATTCTAAAAGAATTCAGGAAAAAGATAAAGGAAAAAACTTATAAAATAAATAAGAAAATTAGGAGTCATACAAAAACATCAAATAGAAATCTAAAAGATTAATACTAACATTTCAGAAAAATATAATGTATTGGAAAGGCAAAAGAGTAGAACTGAATCAATGAAATATTAGCAAATTAGAAAAACTAAATATAAATCTTTTTAAAAGACTTATAGAAAGGAAGCTGGAGAAAGATGAGGCTTTCTGCTCCTGGGAAGGTTTTAATAGCCTTGGAAACCCTAGACAGTGCCCAAATGAGTTTGAATTTACTCAAGGTCCTTTAACAACAGCAACATACAAAGAAAACTATAAAGGAGTACTAAAAGAAACCAAAAGAGACATAAATAAATGGAAGAATATACCATGTTCATAGATATAATGTGGCATCAGGAATTTTGGAGACTCATTAACAACCCGTGATATGCAGATGATACAATCTTACTTGCTGAAAGTGAAGAGGACTTAAAATACTTATTGATGAATTTTAGTTCAAAGACCAGAGCCCTCAGTATGGATTGCACTGCAAAAGAAAACAAAAATCCCCACAACTGGACCAATAAATAACATTACAATAAATGGAGAAAAAATTTAGGTTGTCAAAGACTACATTTTCTTGGATCCACAATCAACATTCATGGAAGCAGCAGTCAAGAAATCAAATGATGTATTGCATTGGGCAAATCTGCTGTACAAGACCTCTTTATAGTGTTCAAGAGCAAAGATACCAGTTTGAGGACTAAGGTAAGTCTGACCGAAGGTATTTTCAACCACTTCATATGCATATGAAAGTTGGACAATGAATAAAGAAGACCATAGAAGAACTGATGTGTTTGAGTTACAGTGTTGGAAGAATATTAAAAGTGTGCATCAGACTTCAAAGTCATTGGAACTGCAAGGTCAGTGGTTCAAGCTCACCAGCTGCTCCTTGGAAACCCTATACAGGGTTGCTATGGGTTGGAATCCACTCAATGGCACTTAACAACAACAAAAGTATAACAAAGGGAGTCCTGGTGTGGTGCTGTGGGTTTATGCACCAGACTGCAACGCCGTTTTAACTGCAGGGTCTGTGGTAAAGGCTCACCAGCTGCTCCTTAGAAACTCTATACTGGGTTACTGTAGGTCGGAATCTACTCTACGGCACTTAACAACAATATCAACAACAGTAGAACAAAGGAACTCTGGTAGTGTACTGGTTAGGAGTCAAGCTGCTAACCTCAGGGTCAAAACGAGCAGCCATTCTGTGGGAGAATGATGAGGCTTTCTGTTCCCGTAAAGATTTACAGCCTTGGAAATCCTATGTAGGATCGCTATGAGTTGTAACCAACTCCACAGGACACCACCACCACCAGTAGAACAACAGACACTTGCACCACTGAAACAGAATTGAAAACCCACTATATGGATAGATGATCTTTGACAAAGGCCTCAAATCCATTTAATGGAGAAGAGATAAGTTTCTTTATCACATAGTCCTATCTAAAATGGTTATTTATTTGCATTTATTTGGTTATTAAATGAAGTAGATCCATATTTCACACCGCATAATAAAACTAGCTCAAGATGGATCAAAGACCTAAGTATAAAACCTAAAAAAGATCATCAAAGAAAAGATAGGGGGAAATTAGGGGCCTTAATACATGGTATAAGGAGCCCTAGTGGCACTGTGGGATAGGTGTGGGGCTGATAACCAAATGATTGGTGGCTCAAAACTACCAGCTTCTCCATGGAAGAGAAATGAGGTTGTCAACTACGGTGAAGATTAACAGTTTTGGAAACCCTATATAGATTTGATGACCCAACGGAATGTGGAAATCATTGGACAATCTCTTTGATATCTCAAGCGAGTAAAGTTTTGCTAAAGGTAATACAGAAATGGCTACAATCATACATTGACAGAGAACTT
>NW_006408676.1:1601128-1605340 GCF_000296735.1 Chrysochloris asiatica | reverse complement strand
CTCAAGTGTGGCAGCAGTAGTGAGGTTGGCCCAGGCTCGGACATTGTTTAATTCTTCTGTGCATGGGGTCGCTATGAGTCAGTTCCAACTGATGACACCTGACAACAACAACAACATATAGATTTGCTATAAGTCAGAATCAACTCAATGGCAGTAAGTTTATTTGTTGGTTTGGTTTTTGCAATTCATGGCATAAACATCAAACATAAACTAAAACGCACAAACCGTAGAAGCAAACAAGATGGCTGAGACCTCCGAAAAATTAAACTTAGGTGCCGCAAGAGATTTCACCAAAAGAATGAAAAGAAAACATACAGACTAGGACAAACAATTTTGGCCATCATGTTTTGGGCAAGGTTGTTGTTATGTGCCCTGGAGTCGGTTCTGACTCATAGTGACCTTGTACAGGGTTTCCGAGTCTGTAAAATCTTTATGGGAGCAGAGAGCCTCATCTTTCTTCCATGAAACTATAGTATGTAGTCACATTTTAAGCCTGAAACTGAACTAACCCCCATGGCTCAGCTTTTAGCTAAACAATAGACTGGCCAATAAGGTGAACAAAAATGTCAGGGAGGTATACATTTCTTAGAAAAGTCAATGATTGTAGATCAAAAGGGCAATCCAGAGACAAAGGTCAGAAAGCTTTAAGAAAGAATAGGAATGGAAAAGGGAAACTCAAGGAGGAAGTAGGAGGAGTATTGTCTGTTACATTGTTAGGAGTGCAGTAAGTGTTACAAAACAAAATGCATATGAATTATTGGACTTTCACCTAAATTAGGTAAAATTTTTCATCCAAATTTTTTGGTTAAAAAGAAAAGAGGAAAACAAAGTGGTACATTAATTTAAAAGCATTTTACTACGATATAATGGGCATTCCCATATGTGGAAGCCAGCCTTTAAGAGGTATACAAAGACCCCCACCTGCCAGCATTGACAACCTATACAATTTCTCTTTTGTGTTGGAGAGATCTTGTTGTTATTATTAAATGCCTTCAAGTTGGTTCTGACTCAGCAACCTTAAATAGAGTTTCCAAGGAGGAGCTGGTGGACTTGAATTACTGAGCTTTCATTTGGCAGTCCAGTGCTTATCTTATAGCACCACACCAAGACTCTTGGCTAGAACTAACGACGTGGTGTGAAGGATGTGACTTCCATCTTGCTTGAACTCTCTCTCTTGTTCCCTTACTTGCTCTTTCTGATGCAGCAAGTTGTCAGGTTGGGGGCAGGCGGCATATAAGTAGTCAGGTCAACAGTCATCATGAAATTGAATTGATTCTGTCAACAACCATGAGAAAACTTGATAGTACATCCACTCCCAGTTGAGCATTATCAGCTTATGATTTCTGATTTATGAGAGACCCAGAGCCCGAGGACCTAGCTAAGCTCTGCTCAGATTCCTGATTCTCAGCAACAAATGTCTGGTGTTTTAAGCCATAACGTTTTGGGATAATTTGTTCCGCAACAATAGATAAATAATACACCACATGCAAAACACTACACTGAGTGTTCAATACAGTTGTGCAGATGGATAATATTCCATTATTTTCTCTTTTCTTAACTGATTTCTTTTCCTAGATTTGTGGTATAGCTTCTATAGAAAACAAACTTGTCAATGTTCACATCCTTCTCAGAACATATCCGTGGCTCTCTGTCATCCATAGGGAAAGTTGAATCTTTTTCACATAGTGTAAAAACTCTGCCTTGACTAATGCCAGCTTTTCTCTATAGCTTCACTCACCAATCTATGTCACACTTTATGATCTAGCAACATTAAACTGCCTGTGGTCCCATCCGTCACAAGACATTTTTTCAAATTTATGCTTTTTCTCAGAACCTTCTGATCAGCTGGATTTTCCTCACTCCTCTCCTGACATCCATTTCTACCTAAAGAAAGCCTGTGCATTCAGAAAGGCCCAGTAGGGCGTTGCTTCTCAATGATGTGGTCCCTGATGCTCCTAGTTTGGAATGCCATAAATTCCTGGGTGTATTGGTATCATTACACTGATGACATTTATAGTAGTTCTATGTCCTTGTGTTTGTCTCTGTGATTAGACTCTGAATTCTTTAAGACTGAGTCTATGACTTATTCATCACTGAATTCTTCGCATCTAGCACAGTGTTGGGTGAATACATAAAAGAATGGATGGCAACTTTCTAAGCATATTTGCATAGGTAGAGAGATACGAGGTGACTTTAGAAAGTTCATGAGAAAATGGAATTGGAAGATACTGGAATGCTTCCATAAATTTTTAAAGGTCCTTTGTAAATAGATAGATAGATAGATAGATAGATAGATAGATAGATAGATAGATAGCTTAGGCAGACAGATGTACAGCTTAAGTCTTGTCAATTCCTACTTATTCATGGTGTCATTGAGTAAAACAGGAAAAAAATGTTGTCTAATCCGGCATCACCCTCAGTGATCAAGTCCACTGTTGTGACTATTGTGCCAACTCATCTTACTAAGGGTCTCTTTACCATTGCTGGGCCTCTGCTTCACCAAATGGGATGTTCTACTCTATCTATACATCCCTTTGATGATGGTCCAAAGCAAGATGAGTCAGAAGTTATTCTGTTGTGACCGACGTAGTTTTCATTGGCTGTTTTTTATAATTAGATTTCCAGGTCTTTCTTCCTGGTCTGCCTTAGCCTGGAAGATTCACCGTACCCTGCCTACTATAGTTGACCCTGCTGGCATTTAAAATACAGATGGCAGAGTTTCCAGTATCTCAGGAACATGCAAGCTTCCACAACACAGCAAACTGATGGACAGGTAGTGGTGAGGATATTTAGAGTATATTCAATAAAATTAATTCATTGAACAAACCCTAAAGCTCATTGTGGATGATAGTCAGAATGGGGTCATTTCTATAAAGCAGACAGAATAAACTGCTAATGTGAGAAGCAATTAGGTAATTTTGAGATGAAACACTCAATTCTCCGAGTCAGAAAATTGTTAATATCACCACTTTTCTATTGGATCATGACAGAACTGTTGAGTTAAACATTCCTACAGATCCTAACATGGTGGCAATAGAGAGCCTACATTTTTTACATGGAAGGTTTATATGAATTTGAAGGAGCTTTGGTGGCACAGTGGGTTAAGCATTGGCTTACAATCTCAGAAAATCTATGAAGCAGTTCTATTCTGTTTAGAACAAGGGTGGGGAACCTTTTTTCTATCAAGGGTCATTTGGATATTTATAACATCATTATATGATGTAATATATATATATTTGTTGTTGTTGGTAAGTGCTATCAAGTCGATTCCAACACACCAGGACTCAAATATATAGGTATACATTTATGTTGCCATGAAAAAAAGCCCCTAGATTTATTGAATTTCGAGTTTGCTTGTGTTTGCTTTGACAGGGCCAGACTACATGATTTTAAGGACACGCATTCCCCACCCCTGTTCTAGAAGGTTACTGTGACTTAGAATCAACTCGACAGCAGTGAGGGTACAAAATTTGTATCAACAAGGACCATATTGGCTTTCCAATATAGGTAATTGCCTGGTAGACAATATTAATTAGATCCTGGCAATGTGTCCTACACCCAGATTCATAAGACAAGTAAGTCATACATTTTCAGAGCTGACAAGCAAGCTCTAGGCTACTCTTCTCGGTTTACAAATATGACAATTTAAGCAGAATGATCCCTTACATACAGTAATATTTCTATGTAAAATAATGCATGCAAGAAACAAAGCACTTGTCATTGGTGGAAGGTTGTCAGTAATACCGAAAATAACAAGTCCATCACCTAAGAGATATGCATAATAGTGGTGAGGCTAGAGAGATAAAACCTGCTCAGTGAAAAGACAATATAAATTGAATCCAGTGTTAAGAATGATTTTTAAATTCTCAGATTTGTAGAAGCTGGATTATATAAAGAAGAACGCGGCATCAGGATTGGAAGAAGACTGATTAACAACCTGTGATATGCAGATATCCAGATGATATAATCTTACTGGCCGAAAAAAAAAGAGAATGTAAAATACTTACTGATGAAAACCAATGACCACAGCTTTCAGTATGAGTTGTACCTCAATGTGAAAACAAAGCAAACCACACAAATCCTCACCACTGGACCAATGAATAACATCATGATAAATGGAGTTATTTAATGAAGTTGGCAAAGACTTCAATTTGCTTGGATCAACTATCAACATTCATGGAAGCGGTGGTGGTGGTGGTGGTGGTTATGTGC
>NW_006408676.1:1587011-1600407 GCF_000296735.1 Chrysochloris asiatica | reverse complement strand
CTGGATGCTTCACTCTCCACTCCAGTCCTATGTGGCTAGGTCACGTCTCTGGGCCCAGGAGTCCCCAGGTCTTGCCATACTGTGGGCCAACCAGGTCTCCACCCAGGTTCACAGGAGTCTATTGAACGTGGTCAGACTTAGCTCACAACTTCATTGCTGTTTTTCTTAAGAATATGTTTTGACTTTCATTTGTTATGACTTCCAATTTTCCTAGATTCACACTGCTATATATATATTCTACATTATGATTATTAATAGATATCTGCAGCTGTACTCATTTTTAGTCATGCCAATCAGCAAATGAAAATCCCCAAAGCTTTGCTCAATTCACATCACTAAGTTTGTCTCTAAGGAGTCAGTTCTTCCTTAGTCGTATTTTCAGTGTTTTCAGCTTCTGGTACTAAAATAGAAAATGTTTCACTGCTATTCATAAGGTTTTCTGTAGTTAACCCCTCAGAAGTAGACCACGTTTTGCTTCTCCCTATTTTGTTCCTAGTCTGGAAGTTCTGCTGAAACCTGTCCACCTTAGGTGACTGTCTTAGCTATCTAATTCTGCTATATCAGAAATACCATAAGTAGATGCCTTTAACAAAACAGAAATGTCATCTCTCAAAGTTTAAGAGGCTCTAAGTTCACATTCAGAGTGCTGGTTCTAGGGGAGGGCTTTTATTTTTCTTTGTCGACTCTGGAAAAAGGTCTCTGTCTCCTTTTCAGCATCTATAGGCCCAACATTCCTTGCAGATCCCCATGTGTCATGGCATTAATCTTCTTTTGGATCTAGGAGGTTCACAGTGAGGTCCACAGGACACACTCCACTGCTAACTCTTCTTTCTTGGTGGTAATAGGTCCCTCTGAATCCTGTTTCTTGTTTAATCATTCAAGATAAAACCGAATCCTGTTTCATCTGACATCATTAACATCACAGAAGTGAGGATTTACAACACATAGGATAATTACATCAGTATATAACTGCCACATCACATCATTACATAACTGACAAACCACTGAAAATCCTGTCCCAGTCAAGTTGACACAAAACTTTTAACTATTGCAGTGATGCTGTAATAGTTAAACATCAGTGACATCAGAGCAACACAAAAGCCACCACAGTATGACAAATTGACAGATGTGTGGAGTCACTTCCTTTTTGTTGTTGTTGTTGTTAAGTGCTGTCAAGTCTGTTCTGACCCATAGTGACCCTGTACAGGGTTTCCAAGGCTGTAAATCTGTACATGAGCAGAAAGCCTCATCTTTCTCCAGCGGAGCGGCTGGTCATTTCGAACTCTGACCTTAAGGTTTGCAGCCCAATTCGTAACCAATATGTTAGCAGAGCTCCTTGTGGAGAAGCAAAAATCATAAGATAAATAATGCTATTATTGTTGTTAGTTGCCATGAAGTAGATTAAGGTTTATGGCAGCCCCAAGTAGAAAAGAACTGATCCATAGGGTTTTCATGGGTGTGGCTTTTCAGAAACTGATCCTTAGGCCTGTCTTTGGAAGTTCCTCTGGGTGGGTTCAAACTACCAAGCTTTCATCTATTAGTCGAGCACCACCCAGAGACTCCAACAAATATTACCACATGAATTTTGAAGGTGTAATTAAGGAGCTCTGGTAGCGTAGTGGTTACGAATCGGGCTGTGAGCTGCAAGGTCAACAGTTCGAAACTACCAGCGGTACCGCAGGAGAAAGATGAGGCAGTCTGCTCCTGTAAAGATTTACAGCCTCGGAAACCCTGTGTAGGGTCGCTATGAGTCAGAACCGACTCCACGGCAAACAACAACAACAATTTTTAAAAAATCTATTGAAATATCTTTTTTGCTTTTTTTAAAAGAATCAAGTCCAGAAATTCAGATTGATATGGTTTTAAAAAGTATATTAATAATAGATTGCATAAATTAATCTGCCTTTGGTGTTTGTAAGATGCCATAGAGCAAACACTAATGTGCATCCAAGGATTTGTTAAATGCAGATTCTGACTGATTTGCTCTGATGTAGGACCTGACACTCTGTATTTCTAATGAGCTCACTAGTGATACCAATGCTGCTGGTCTGAGAACCATACTTTAAGAAGCAAGGATGGGGGAGATAGATTATCATTTTAATTAAATTACCCTCTTATTCTATAATATGAACCGTATCTCACCCATACCTTAGTTTTCCTTTGTTCATTTTATTTTGTTTCTTAATTGTGTTCCTTTAGCCAGACTCTAGTTGTAACCAGAAGTTTTATTAACTTGACCCCTAGAATAGCTGTTCAACTTTGAGGAAAAACAAAAGCATCTATTATTCAGCTCATTAGATAAAGTATAATATTTAATAAATTGTAATACTTTCAGAAAACTGTCTGATCTTAGCCAAATCATGAATATGTCTCAGGTCCAGGCACCATTTAGCTTTGCTTTGCATGGAGTTTCCATGATTGGGGGTAACTTAATGGCCATTTACAACAACATCCCTCAAACAAAGAAAGATTATTATCAAATGAAAGTTTAATTCTGTTCCTTTTCTGTGCAAAACTCTTTAGTGGCCACCATTTTTCCTCAAAGTAAAATCTTTATGATGACCTATACATCATTCCTTATTTACCTTCCTGTTTTCTTTCTCATCTTAATAAATTGCCCCTGACTTACTTAGTTTTTGCCAGACAAACAACCTTACTGCTTCTTGAAAATGTCCAACATGCTTCTATTGCTTCTTCATAAGCTCATACTTACTAATCTTTCTCCCAATATCCACACAATTCACTTCCTCATCTCCTTCAAGTATTCACTCTGATGCCATCTTACTTTTTGAGGCCTCAAAAAGTTCATGGAAAAATTCCATTACCATATAATTCCATTTTTCCACAAACTTTTTGAAACCCTCTTATACATGATGACTATTGCAAATAACCTGTTAAAATTACAACCTTACCCACCTCTAAAATTCCCAATTCCTTACTTCTTTCTGTCATTAAAAAAAAAAAAAAAAGCATCTATCAACTCATAATATATGACCTGAATTACCTGTTAGGGTTACCATTTCTTGTTTCTACACTAAGGTCTAAGGATCTCCACCTTGATAATGTAAGATCAAAGAGAACAGTAATATTTCTTTTGGTCCTAAATGTATATCAAATACCTAGAAGAGTGCCTAGTACATAGTAGATGCTTTGCTTTTTAAGTATTTGTTGATAAATGAATGAATAATGGATGTTTTTATACTTGAAAACCCTTTGCAAAGGTAATAGCCTTTTTTTAAAAAAAAATACATTCATTTCCAATAACTCTATTGTCAAAATTTTAGTGTATACACACCACAGTCATATATTTTAAATTTTCTTTTAACTATTCCCTATTTTCATGTTGGCCATTTTCATATTAATTACTTATTCTGGTACTTATCCTAAGCATTTATTTATATCTTCAACCCTCACAACAAAATTGAAAGATACATAACTATTTTCATTTTAAAGATGCAGAAAATTAAGCTCAGAGAGATTTAGTTATATTTAGCTATATTTGTAACATAACTATTAACTTGCAGATCAGAATCTAGTGTTTTCAGTCTAAATAGTTTTCAGTCCAAAGCTATTGCTCTGACCTTCATTATTTACTTTTTTATTTATTTACAGCTTCCCTCTCCTCCCTTAAAACAATGCAGAATACAAATGAGGTCAGAAAATAAATTTTATTATTTTTGTATTTCTCATGAGCACTTAATATAACATATGATACTCCTTCAGCATCTTTGACACCCGAATGGCTAGATCCCTGACACAGGTAATAACTCCCATGTCAGGGATGGGTGGTCACTGAGCATGCTCAAATCCTGTGACTTTATCACCCACTCAAGGCAGCAGCAATACAGGAACGAAGTCATCCTTCCCACTACCTGATGTAAAAATAAATAAATAATTGTAAAAAAAAAATTCATTCTCCATTTGGAGGCACTAAATCCCCTCTCCTTTCCAGATGGCTGGGAGATTTCTCCCAGGTGGTAAATATATTATTAAGAACTCATTTCACCGTGAAATTGACTATTCAAAACACAGACAGAAGTTAATATATTAGGACAACCTGTCTGAAAACTGCGTTAGAGAAAATTTATTTTTGTTTAATATAAAACCTGGTATTATACATGACCTCTTTCTAGCTCAGGCAGTTAAAGTTATCTCCAGTTAGAACATGTGTTCCAATGTCAAGGAGTACTACCACCAAGAGTCATCTCTCCCAGAGTAGGCTTGGTGATTACTCTCCGGTTATGGAGTCTTATATCATGGTAGTTAATGATGATAGGTCTCATATAACATTATACATAGCCCTTGGTACACAGTAACTTTTCCATCCAGGAGCTGGAGACAGTTTATGCATCCTTAGCTGAGCTTGTTTTAGAATGGCCTCTAAACAGATGATTCAGGACCACAAATGAGGTAGAAGGATTAGCATTACTTAAGGGAGTTGAATGGTGGTGGCTTGCATGTTGCTGTGATACCGGAAGATATGTCAGAGGTATTTCAAACACCAGCAGGGTCACCCATTGGTGGACAGGTTTTAGCAGTGTTTACTAAACTGGGAACAAGGACCTGGCAATGTACTTCTGAAAAAATCATCCACAGAAAACCTTGTGGAAAGTAATGGAACATTGTCTGATATAATGCCAGAAGATGCATTAATCAAGTCAGAAGACACTCAGAATATGACTAGGAAGAGCTACCTCCTAAAAGCAGAATAGGCCATCATGACATGGATGTCGTAAAACTTTAAGGACCATCATTTACTGATGAAGCATGATTTAGAATGAGAAAAAGGAACTGCAGCATCCATTAAGAATGTATGAAATACACACCTAGGAAAATTGGAAATTGTAAAAAATTAAATAGAATGCTTGAACATCAATATACTAGACATTAGTGAGCTGGAATGGACTGGTTCTGACCATTTTGAATCAGACAATCATATAGTGTGAATGACAAATTGAAGAGGAACGATATTATATTCATTGTTAAAAATAAATAAATAACATTCCAAGCTATATCTTTAAGTACGAAACTGTCAGTGATAGAATAGTATCCTCAGGCATACAAGGAATACCACTTAGTGAAACTATGATTCAAATTTACACATCAGCCACCAATGCCACAGATGAGGAAACTGAAGATTTTTACAAAGGTCTGCAGTCTGGAATCGATTAAACATGTAAACATGATGCATTGGTAATTGCTGGTAATTGGAATGCAAAAGTTGGAAACAAAGAAGAAGGGTCAGTAGTTGAAAATTACTTTGGAGATAGAAATAATGCTGGAGATCACATGACAGAATTTTGCAAAACCAACAACCTAAAGATTGCAAATAATGTTTTCAACAACATGAATGGCAACTTTACAAGTGGATACTGCTAGATAGAATACACAGGAATGAAACTGACTACATCTGTGGGAAGAGATGATGGAGAAGTTCAATATCCTCAGTTAGAACAAGGCCAGAGATCAATCGTGGACATTAATTGCTTATAGGTAAGTTCAAGTTGAAGCTACAAAAATAAATTTGGTTCACAAGAGCCAAAATATAACCTGGAGCATATTCCACCTGAATTTACAGACAATTTAAAAAATATATTTGACACATATAATACTAATGACCAAAGACTATATATATACACTGTAGGATGACATCGAGGGCATCATTAAAAAGAAAGGAAGGAAAAAACAAAATTGGTGTCAGAAGAGACTCTGAAATTTGTTCTTGAATGTAGTTAATGGAAGAAATGATGAAGTAAAAGAGCTCAAGAGAAGATTTCAACAGTGTTTCCAGAAGAAAAATTTAGGTACTATAATGGGCTTATAAAAGGGAATAATGCACTCAGAATTTCTCAAGATAAGAGAACTAAAGAAAATTTGAAGCCTTGAATTTTAATATTGTATGATTCTCTAAGCAAAACAATGACTTATGTAGGGTTCATCAAAAGAAAATGGATGGAATACTAAGAGTCACTGTACAAAAATGAACTGATCATTGTTCAGCCATTTCAAAAGGAAGCATATGGATCAAGAAATAATGGTATTAAAAGAATAAGTTCAAGTTTCACTGAAGGCATTGGCAAAAATACAGGCTCCATGAATTGATGGAATACCAATTGAAATGTTCCAACAAATGAATGCACCACTGTAAGCACATATTGTTGTTGTTGTCATGTGCCGTGGAGTCGGTTCCGACTCATAGTGACCCTGTATAGGGTTTATGAGGCTGTAAATCTTTACGGGAACAGAAAACCTTATCTTTCTCCTGCCGAACAACTGGTAGTTTTGAACTGCTGACCTTGTGGTTCACAGCCTGATTCGTAACCACTACACTACCAGAGCTCCTTAGTCTTTCCCCAAAAATTTGAAAGATAGCTACCTGGCCAAACAACTGGAAGAGATCCATACTGGTGCACATTTCAAAGAAAGGTGATACAAAGGAATGCAAAAATTATCAAGTAATATCACAAACAAGTAAAACTTTGCTGAAGATAATTTACAAATTGTGGCACCAGCACATTGTCAGAGAACTGCCAAAAATGTGAGTCAGACCTTGCAATCCAGTGCATTAACCCACAGCACCATACCAGGACTCCTATACTAATTCCTTGGTAGAAAGGAGACAGAACCCCTTTCTTTCTTTTATTTTTTTATTTTTAAATGTTTTATTGTGAATTATGTGATAGTTTACATGGGAAAACATTAGTTTTACATTCATCCTATTGTATATTGTCATTGCCATGGTTACAATACCCTCCATGCATCATCAACCAACCAAAGGGTACATCCTACAATCCTGCCCCCCTCGCCCACCCTGTCACCCCCCTCCCCCCCATCTCCAGTTGTCAGCATACAGACCCTCTCCTTCTCTGGGTCTAAAGTCCCCAGCTGCTCCATCTCTCCACATCCACATCATTGTCTCTGCCTCCATCTACTGCTTCTCTGGGTATGGTCCTGCTCTCCACTCTTCTCCCTTCATGGTCCCAGGGACCTCTACTCCTAGACTGCAAAGTTAATCACTCCCCTCCTTGCCACAAAATGTCTACCTTTACATTTCCAACCCTCACAATCATTCCTGATAACAATTATTCACCAGAGACCTATCTGCATTTCCTTTCATCAGTCCTGCCTAGGCTGATTGGATACCACTTATTGGAGATTCTACCTTCCTCCACACCCTCTGGATCTAGGTTCCCTCTTGAAAGCTTGTAAGCCAGTCACTTCTTGCCCATGTAGCCCCCCACCCCCCATTTTGGATAGCCAATGTCCAAGTTGCCCATCCCTGTCTAGTCTGTGTATGGAGGTGGTGGGAATGATTCCTCGTTGTTAAGATTTGCAGAACCCTTTTCTTTAGGAAACTGGGATTAATATAATGAAAGGAAACTAGGATGGAGGAGAGAACTAACATTGACTAAGAACAAATTTCTTGCTCGTTTTATTGAATGCTATATCAAAATCGAACAGATTTTGCAAGCCATGGTATTTTCAATAACCTCATATGCATGTGAAGCCTGGACAGTGAGTAAGGAAGACCATAGAAAAATTGATGCTTTTGAGTTATGGTGCTGGAAGAGAATATTGAAAGTGCCATGGGCTGCCAAAAGAACCAATAGACCCGTTTTGGAAGAAGTGCAGCCAGAGTGTTCCTTAGAGGCCAAAATGGCTAAACTTCATCTCTCATACTGTCAGGAGGGACCAGTTGCTGGAGAAGGATATCATGTTTGGTAAGGTGGAGGGTCAGAGAAGAAGAGGAAGACCCCCAGAGAGATGGATTGGCTAAGTGGCAGCATCGACGGACTCAAGTGTGGGAATAGTAGTGAGGTTGGTGATTTTTGGTGACAGTTTACAGAGCAAATCAGTTTCCCATTCAGCAATTCATACAAATTTTGTTGCATGACATTGATTGTAATTTCTGCACTCTTCCCACTTCCTCCCTGTATTTTCCATTTCAATTTGTCCTCAATCTGTCCCATCTTTTCCTGTCTTCTGAACTTGACAGATGCTGTCAATTTTATCTCCAAAGATTGCTTGTTCTAAAGAACACATGCCTCCCTGGTGTACATTGTGTACAATTCAGATTTGTTCATAGTCTTACTGAAAGTTGAGTCCAAGTTAAGTTCAGCTCCAGGCTTTGAGGGTGAATTACAGCCACATTCTCGAGGGTTTCATTCATTTCTTGGCAAATGATTGGCATTTTTTTTTACAGTAATTGTAATCAATTTTAACAGTAATCAATTTTCTCATCTACAAAAATATATAAAATAATAGGTATTTTCTAAAGTTGATCCAAAAATTTAAAATGCCATATTGTATTTAAAAAGTAAAACAAAGTACTAAGAAATAGGTACCATCCATGACAATGATGACTGCTAGCAGTATTCATGTCAGTTGTTGAATCTGTAGTCACAGTGGAATATGGCACTTTAAGACCTTGTTATGGTTAAGAGCATGATTCTTGAATCAGACTGGGTCCCAAACATCCCTCTGTCTATTACTAATCACATGACTTTAAACCAGTCAAATAACTGTTCTGAGTTTTAGTTTTCTTCCTTATAAAGTGGGGATGAAATACATATCTATTTCATGAGTACGTTAAAGATTAAATGAGACAATGTGTGCAAAGCACTCAATATGTTATCTGGAACATATTAAGTGTCAGCCATTGTTAGCTTCTGATAGTAAGAGAAATAGAAAGTGAATTATTCAAGCTGACTTAGTTAAGAAAGTCCAGTGTGAGTGGTCAAACTTAAGTCTATCTGATTGCAAAACCCACATTTTCACCACTATTCCATAGTTTGCATATGCAAAAATCAAGAAAGATACTCAAAGAAAACAAGTGAACAAGTATAACCTATTTGACAAGCATTATATTTATAACTCCTGTTCAAAATACAGCTAATAGGATAATCCTAGAGAACAACTCCATGGCACACAACAAAAACAACAAAAGTGAGCTTGTTAGATTAGGCTAGTTACTTTGATAGAACAGACCCTATATTTCATGAATATTTACAAACAAATTAGAATTCTCATTCTGCCATCTCATAAATATCTGATTCACCCTACAAGCAATAATAAATTAGTCCATAGGTACTAAAAGAAAAATCCTATAACAATCAAACTCACTGTCATTTTGTTGATTCTGACTCATAGCGACCCTATATAAGGTTTCTGAGGCTGTAAATATTTACTGGAGCAGAAAGTCTTCTATTTCTCCCATAGAGCCACTGGTGGTTTTGAATTGCCAGCTTTGTCATTGCAGTCCAGAGTTTATCCTACCATAGCTGCTTAAATTATATTTTAAAATTAGTTCATCATTTACATAGTGCCTAACAGCCTCCAAAGAGCATGTCCATATATGTTTGTGTGCATATTTGTATATATCAAAAGGGTTAAGTATTGGGCTACTAACCAAAAGGTCACAATCATTTCTATTTTTGAATCCAAGATTACAACCACTGTGTCAATCCATCTCATTGAATGTCTTCCTCCTTGTCCCTGACCCACTTTAGCAAGCATAATATCCTTCTCCAAGGACAAGTCTCGCGTGATGACATGTCCAAAGTATGTGACACAAAGTCATGCTATTCTTGCTTCCAAGAGCATTCTGGCTTTATTTCTTTCAAGATAGATTTGCTCATTCTTCTGATATCCCATGGTATATTTGATATGCTTTGCTAATAACGTAATTCAAACACATCAATTCTTCTTTGTTCTTCCTTATTCAGTGTTCAGTTTTTACCACCACTTGTCTGTCAGTTTGCCATACTATAGTGGCTTGCCTGTTGCCATGTTGTTGGAAGCTATGCTATCAGTATTCCATATACCAGCAGGGTTACCCACAGTATCTGTGGAACTCCCAGGCTAATACAGACTAGCAAGAAGTAAAAGGTAGTCCACTCCTGAAAAGGGAGCTACTAAAAAATCTTACTCCTAACAGCAGAATATTGTCTGGTATAGTGCCAGAAGATGAATCCCTCATGTTAAAATACAACAGGGAAGAGCTGCCTCCTCAAAGTAGAGTAGAACTTAAGCTGTGAATGGACTAAATCTTTGAGGACCTTCATATTCTGATATGTTGTTGTTGTTGTTGTTGAGTGCCATCAAGCTGGTTCTGACTCATAGCAACCTGGTTAAGGTTTTCAGGACTTCCTGCTGATGTGGCATGGCTCAAATGAGAAGAAACAGATGCAAACATCTATGAATAATTGGAGCATAGTATGCACCAAGTACAAAGCTAGGAAAATTGGAATTCATCAAAATCAAATGGAACACATAAAGACTGGTAATTTAGATGTTGTTGTTAAGTGCCATAGAGTTGGTTTTGACTCATATTGACACTGTATAGGGGTTCCTAGGAGCAGCTGTGTGAGTTTGAACCACCAACTTTGCGGTTCAAACTGACCTGATGGTGGAGTGCTTACCTTACACCAGGTGACCTGAAATTTGCTGATATTGGCTATTTTAAATTAGAAAATCAAATAATCTATTATGCTAGAAATGACAAATTGAAGAGGAATTAGTGTCACATTCATAGTTAAAAAGGACAAATCAAGATCTGTTCTGAAGGACAATTCTATCAGAGATAGGATAATATCTTTATGCATATAAGGAAGATCACTTAATAAACTTTTCTTCAGATTTACCTACCAATCATTACTGCTAAAGGTGGGGAAATGGAAGATTTTTACCAACTTCAATTCTCCTATATGTGTATATGTTGTTGTTGTTAAGTGCCATCGAGTTGGTTCCGACTCATAGCAGCCCTATATAGGGTTTCCAAGGAGTGACTGGTGAACTTGAACCACCGACCTTATAGTTCAAATGGCTTTGCTGTCCGGCACATTAACCCATAGAGCCACACCGAATGGAATGGCCAGGAATCACATTGATTGAATGTTTGGAAAGAGAAAATGGAGAAGTTCAATGTCATCAATCAGAACAAGGTTGAGACCAATTGAAAAATAGACCACCAATTGCTCACATGGAAGTTCACACTGAAATTAAAGAAAACTGACAGAAGACCCTGAAAGCCAAAATATGACCCCAAGTATATCACACCTGTAGTCCTGGTGTGGCGCTGTGGGTTAACACACCAGACTGCAAAGCCATTTGAACTGCAAGGTCAATGGTTCAAGCTCACCAGCTGCTCCTTGGAAACCCTATACAGGTTTGCTATGGGTCGGAACCAACTGGAGGACACTTAACAACAAAAACAACATATCACACCTGAAATTAGATACCTCTCAAAGACAGATTTGATGCATTGAACACTAATGACTGAACACCAGATGAGCTATGGGATGCAATCAAATATATCATACATTAAGAAACTAAAAAGTTAATAAAAAGACAGGAAAGAAAATACCAAAATGAATGTCAGGATAGACTATGAAACTTGCTCTTGAACATAGAATAGCTAAAGCAAAAGGAAGTAATGATGACGCAAAGCAACTGAGCAAAAGATTTCAAAAGGCAACTTGAGAAGACAAAGAAAATGTACAAAGATCTGAAATTAGAAAACTGTAAGAAAAGGAAACACTTGACATTTATCATGCTGAAAGAACTGGAGAAAAAAAATTAAACCTTGAACTGAAATATCCATAGGCAAAATGTTAATCATGGCATGAAGCATCCAGCAAAGATGGAAGAAATATACCATTACTGTACCAAAAAGAATATATACATATGTTGTTGTTGTTGTTATGTGCTGTGGAGTCGGTTCTGACTCATAGTGACCCTGTGCAGGGTTTCTGAGGCTGTAAATCTTTATGGGAGCAGAAAGCCTCATCTTTCTCCTGAGGAACATCTGGTAGTTTTGAACTGCTGACCCTGAAGTTAGCAGCCAAATTCGTAACCACTACACTACCAGAGCTCCTTATATACACATAGACTCCCCAATTAATACCAAAATATCCTGAAAAGGACTTATAATTTTCCTGAATTTTCAGCTTTTGAAAGTCAGGATTGGTTAGTCTAAGTAAGTCGTTTAAGTCATTTAAGAATTAGAAAGTAATGGATCTAACTCTTAGTCCTTGGTCCTCTGATGCCTCATCCAATTCTGGCTTTACTATACTTTGCTGCTTCATGTTCAAGGCTCATAGTAAATTTTTACTGCGAGTGAGTCTATGGAATCATGATTTCTTCTAGTACCAAAGAGCAAACATACAGGTCAAATCCTCCTCAGGGTATCAACATTTTTTTCCTTTAAAAGTGGGTTTCTTTGTAATGATTTCTTTGACAAACATCACATGCTCAATCCCCTGGCTCTTTAGCCTGAGTTTTGTTTCTCATACTCTGACATTGCATTAGCAGGTAAAAAATATTATTCTGAACACATGTGTGAAAATAGGAAGTATCACATGCATATATGTGAGCTCTACATTGTTTCCTCCTCTAACATACAGACTTCTCACTTAAGTGTGTCTGTGTTTGAGTGTGTGCAGTTTGTTTTGATGGGTGATTTGGGAATATTAGTAGATTTTGGAATAAAGTGCTTCTTATTTGTTCATTGATCTGTATACAGAGGAATATTTCTCTGTAGGGGAATTGACTAATATTGACTGTGTACGTGAGGGTAAGTAATAAGTATTGCTGCAAACTCATAGAAACTTTTATTAAACAAAAATATTAAATGTGAAGCTTTGGTTTCTTGACATATCCTTAATTAAAGTCAATACACATCTGAAAGTGGTATTTCCATCACTCTATACAGGGTCCACTACGGGTCAGAACTGACTTGACGACACTTAACAACAACTATGTATATACATGAAGACAGAGAGAGAAAGTCCTGGTGTGGTACTGTGGGATAAAGCACTGGACTGCAAGGTTGGTTTGAACCACAAAGTCGGCGGCTCAAACTCATCAGCCACTCTTTGTATGTATTGTTGTTGTTCAGGGCCATTGAGTCAGTTCTGACTCATTGTGACCCTGTATAAGGTTCCCAAAACTTTGAATCTTTGCAAGAGCAGAAAGCCTCATCTCTCTTCCACGGAGTGGCAGGTGATTTGAACCAAAGACCTCATGGTTTGAAGTCCAGTGCTTATTGTGTGGACTTCAAGGTTGGTTTAAACTATAAGGTCAGTGGTTCAAATCCACCAGCCGCTCGTCAGAAACCCTATACAGCAACCCTATATAAGGTTTCTGAGGAGTGGCTGGTGGGTTTAAGCCATCAGCCTTGTAGTCAGCAGTAGAGTGCTAATCCTACAGTGCTACACCAGGACACACTCTTTCTGTCTGTTGTTGTTAACCACTGTTAAGTAAGTTCTGACCCATAGAGACCCTGTATAGAGTTTTCGAGGACTGGTGGGGAGCTTGAATTGCTAACCTTGCAGTTCAAAGCAACCTTGAGGTTGAGTGCTTATCCTACAGTACCACACCAGGACTTTCTCTCTCT
>NW_006408676.1:1583286-1584087 GCF_000296735.1 Chrysochloris asiatica | reverse complement strand
AACTCATTGTTGTTGTTGTTAAGTGCTGTCAAGTTGGTTCTGATCCATAGCGACCCTGTATAGGGTTTCCAAGGAGTGGCTGTTGAGCTTGAACTACTGACCTTGCAATTCAAATGACACATTAGCCCACAGCGCCACACCAGGACTCCAGTGGCCCTGTACATAGGGTTTCTGAGGTTGCAAATCTTTACGGGAGCAGAAAGTCTCATCTTTCTTCCGCAGAATGGCTGATAGTTTTTAACTGCTAACCTTGAGCCTGACTTGTAACCACTATGCTACCAGAACTCCTTATATGTGTGTGTATGTGTGTGTGTGTGTGTGTGTGTGTGTGTATAAATCAGACCTCCTACTTTTTACCTTCAGTGTGTAGATTAATTTTGGAATCCTTTATGCCTTCATGGGTATTTAAGAAACCCCTTATAAACTGTGAAATGATCTAAACAATGGGCTGGGCTGGTAGCAGAAAAACAAAAGCAAATGTGTTGATGTTCCGTTGATAATGACCCTGTGTGTTACAGAATAGAACTGGTGTTACTGAGTGGATTTGAATTGCCAGCCTTTCGACTAATAGTTGATCACAAACCATAAAGTAATAATCACAGTTTTTAAGTGAGGCCTAGAATCAGATTATCTGTCACCGAATTTTCACAGAGACACCAAAACATGGAAACAACACAGAATGCTCTACTATGGGGTTCAAGGAGGGCCTTCCCCATGGAAAGTTATTTGCTATACCTGCAGTGAAATTCCACGAAAAGTGTACACATTTTTAGCTGTAGCATCAGAAAACTTACTATCATA
>NW_006408676.1:1578038-1582506 GCF_000296735.1 Chrysochloris asiatica | reverse complement strand
AAGCCCATCAGCTGATCAGTGGGAGAAAGATGAGACATCTGCTCCTGCAAAGATTTAAAAAGCCTTGGAAACCTAATAACGAGGTTGCTGTGAGTCAGAACTAACTTGATGATGCTTAACAACAACAACATGCATCATAGTTGGTAATACAGAGGTTCAGAGAACAAAGGATGACCTTCAAGGAGAAGAATTGACACAGTAGTTTCAATAATGGGCTAAAGCCTAACAATGGTGAGGATGGCACAGACCAAGGCAGTGTTTCCTTCTGTTGTACACAGGGTTGTTCTGAGTTGCAATTGACACAATGGTACCTAATGAAAACAAGAGCTTGTATAAATGAATGAATTCCTTGTGAAAATGCCCATATTCAGTCATAGTCTAAAGGGAATAACAAATTTTAGTACTATAGTTTCTCACACACTTGATAACAGTGAAGAGGACTTAAAGCACATAGATACGACGATCAATGGAAAAAGTACTGATGTTGCTAGAGGCTTCATTTTACTCAGATCCACTATCAACACTCATAGAAGTTATCAGTCAAAATCTTAAACTACATAGTGCATTGGGCAAACCTGTTGAAAATGACCTCTATAAAGTGCTAAAAACCCATAGTGTTTTCAGTTGCCTCGTATGAAAGTGGAAGCTGGACAGTGAATAATGAAGACCAAAGAATTAACAAGTTTGAATTACGCTTTTGGTAAAGAATGTTAAATATACCATGGACTGCCAGAAGAACAAACAAATCTGTGTTGGAAGAAGTACAGCCAGAATGCTTCTTAGAAGTGAGCATGGTAAGACTTCATTTCAAGTACTTTGGACATGTTATCAGGGGAGACTATCCCTGGAGAAGGACATCAAGCTTAATAAAATTATAGCAAAAGAGAGGAAAACCCTTTATGAGATGGATTGTCACAGTGGCTGGAACAATGGACTCAAAAACAGTAACAATTGTGAGGGCAGTGCTGGACAGGGCAATGTTTCCTTCTGTTGTACATCAGTTTGTTTTCAATGGGAATTGACTTTACAACATCTAACAAAACAAGATTCTTTGGAACAGAAAACTGCTTCAGACTGTAAAACTGTGGAGATGCCCAATCGGATCACAAGTGCCTCTTCCATATAAGCATTCATTTAGCTCCTTGTTAAACAAGGTTTCTTTGAGGTTCACGCCATCATTCAATTCCATCCCTATATTTTCTAGATGCTGTATTACTAACCCTCTTGTACCTTTCCTAATTTATCAGAGACTTCTGCAGTTGCTTTACTTATACAAAACCCTGGTTATCAGTTATGGGCCTCAGTTCTTTTCCCGTACTCCACCTCAAGAACATTCTCTCATAGAGATCATGATGCATCCCATAATTTTTATCTGATCTAACTCCAAAATTACTGACTTACCATAATATTCTCACTCTACATATTTGGTTTTTCAACAATTTCCACTGACAAAATTCTTCAAATCAATTTAAGTCTCATTTCAACTAAAAAAAAAAAAAAAAAAAATCATTCTATTTTTTTTTTTTCCATTCCAGAAACTGGGCTTTCTATTTTTTCCTTTCCTAAATCCTTTAGATTCTGTGGTCCTTCTTGTCATTTACAGTCTTACCAATATTTCAAATGACCTTGCTTTTCTGTGTTTTCTTCTACCGTCTTGCATCTTGAATGCTATTGGAATCCAAACAAGTGTTTTACTTAACAACTATATCTGAGTGGACACGTATAGCTGGAGACTGTCATGCAATAGGGCAAATTACTCCCTGAGTAGTTTCATTATCACTGACCTCCAGAGGAGCCCAGTAATACTTGGTCAACATCCTGTGATACCTTGTACAACTTGTACTTTGACCCAGCAATTCTCTCTGACCCTCAATTTCCTTCTACACCAGTCAAGTACTAAGATGGCATAAACTACTGAATAGAATTTTCCCCACCTTTTTAGACTTATCAACAACTGATTATATTCCACATTCTCAGAATGATTTCTGTCCTTGAGGGGCTGTCTGGGATCTGTCGTCTCTACAAACCCTCTATTATAAACTAAAATAAGAACAGAGGACAGGAGCATGAGGTCACTTTTGGGGGACAGTAGTATTTATGATAGAGAGGAAAGAGAGGGGTAAGTCTTTTGATTTCATTACCTTCTATGAAGTTATAGTGTTAGAGGAGAATATTAAAAGTACCGTGAACTGCAAGAAGACCAAACAAATCTGTGTTGTAAGAAGTACAGCCAGAATGCTCCTTAAAAGCCAGGATGGCTGGATCTCGTCTCTCATACGCTGGACATGTTATCAGGAAGAATAAGACCCTGAAGAAATATCATGTTTGGTAAAGTGGAGGGTGAGCGAAAAAGAGAGATCCCCTCAATGAGATGGATTGTCACAGTGGCAGCAGCATTCAAGCGTAGCAATGATTGTGAGATCGGTGAAAGACCAGGCAGTGTTTCATTTTGTTGTACATGAGATCACTGACTTGGAACTGACAAGGTGGAACCTAACAACAACCGTGAAATTGAGACCACCATTGTTCTGTCATTTTGTCCTAGTGTGGTGGTTTGTGTGTTGCTGTGATGCCAGAAGCTATGCCACCAATATTTTAAATACCAGCAGGGTCACCCATGACAGCCATGTTTCAACTGAGCTTCCAAACTAAGAAAGACCAGGAAAAAGGAGAGGTGGACCCCTCCAGAATGGTTACCCAATTCAAACTTTTTGAAAAGCAGCAGAGCATTGTCTGATAGAGCGTCAGAAGATGAGACTCTCTGGTTGGATATGACTGGGGAAGAGCTATCCCTTCAAAGTAAAGTTTACCTTAATGATGTTAATGGCTTTCAGGACCATCATGTGCTGATAGGGCATAACTTAAAATGAGAAAAAAACAGCTGCAAATATCCATTAATAATCAGAATGTGGAATGTATGATGTATGAATCTAGGAACATTGTCAAAAATGATATAGAATGCATAAAGATCAATATTCTAGGCATTGTTGTTATTGTTTTTGTTGTTAAATGCAGTCTAGTTGGTTCTGGCTCAATAGTGACCCTGTATAGGGTTTCTGAGGAGCAGCTGGTGACTTTGAACTACCAACCTTGCAGTTTAGTGCTTATCCTATAGTGATATACCAGGACTCTATCCTAGGCATTAGTGATCTGAAATAGACTGGTATTGGCCATTTTGAGTGGCACAATCATGGTATAATATACTGGGAACAACCAACTGAGGAAGAGTGTCACATTTATCATCAAAAAGAGCGTTTCAAGATCTATCTCGAAATACAATGCTGTCTATGATAGGATAATCTCCATAAACCAGTAAATACTACTATTATTCAAATTTATGCACCAACCCCTAAAACCAGTGATGATGAAATTGAAGAATTCTACCAACTTCTTCACTCTGAAATTGATCAAACATGTAATCAAGATGTATCGATAATTACTAGTGATTGGAATGCAAAGATGGTAAAAAAAACTGAAGGATCAGCAGTTGGAAAATATGTATGACCTTAGAGATAGAAATGGTGCTAGAGATCTCATGATTGACTTTCACAAGACAAATGACTTCTTCATTGTCAACTCATTTTTAAAACATAAAAGACAGCTATAACCATGGACCTCACCAGATGGAATACACAAATATCAAATTGCATACCTCTGTGGAGAGATGGTAGAAAAGCTCCATATCGTTAGTCAAAACAAGTCCAGGAACAAACAATAGAACAGATCATCAATTCCTCATATGCAAGTTCAGGCTGGAGTACTGGTGTGATGCTCTAACATAATTTACTGGACTGCAAGGTAGGTTTGCACTGCAAGGTTGGCAGTTCATACAGAAGCAACTTGGAAATCCTATTCTGGGTCAACATGAATGGGAATCGACTTGGTGGCATTTAACAAAAACAAGTTTACACTGAACATAGAATGGCCAGACTTTGTTTCTTGTATTTCAGACGTATTATTAGCGTAGACCTGTCCCTAGAGAAAGACATTATGCTTGGTAAAATGGAGGGTCAGCAAAAAGAGGAAGACCCCCCAATGAGATGGATTGGAATAGTGGTGGCAACAATGTGATCAAGCATAACAATGATTGTGAAGTTGGAGCAGGACCCGGCAATATTTTTTTTCTGTTGTGCAGATGGTCAATATGAGTTGGAACCCACTTCACAGCACCTAATAACAACAACACATGGACTTCACCAGATGGAATACACAAAAATCAAGTTGACTACATCTATGGAAAGAGACATCCATATCATCAGCCTGGGGCAGACTGTGGAATAGACCATCATTTGTTCATATGCAAGTTCAGGCTGAAGCTAAAGAAAATTAAAGACGTCCACAAGAGCTAAAATATGACCTTGAACATATCCTACGTGAATGTAGAGATCTTATCAAGTAGATTTGATGCATTAGACACTAATGACTGAAGATCAGAAGAATATTTTGATGACATCAAGAATATCATAGA
>NW_006408676.1:1549126-1576210 GCF_000296735.1 Chrysochloris asiatica | reverse complement strand
AAATCAAAACAACAATGAGATATCATCTTACACCAGCAATAATAGCGAAGTTCAAAAAAGGAGAGGTCAATAAGTGGAGAGACTGGAACATTGCTGGTGGGAACAACCACTCTGGAAAACAGTATGGTGCTTCCTCAGGAAGTTAGAAATAGAAACATCTTATGATCCAGCAAAACCTCTACTTATATATATCTACAAGAAATATGAGCCAGTACATGAGTAGATATATGTACACCAATGTTTATCACGGCAGTATTCACAATATCAAAAAGATAGAGACAGCCTAAGTGCTCATCAATAGAAGAATAGATAAAGAAACTTTGGTAGGTACAAACAATTCTACCTTGAAGAATAACAAGGAAGCTGCAAGCCACTGCATATCATGGATAAACCTTGAAGACATTATGCTGATTGAAATTAGTCAGTCACAAAAGGACAAATATTGCATAAGACCATTATTATAAAAGCTTAAGAAAAGATATCCATAATAAAAGGAGAAAAAAAATATAATTTCTTGGCTACCAGGAGTAGTATGGAGGGGACAGTAGAACACAGGATAGGGGATAGACGCAAGAAATCAAAAGACATATTGCATTAGGTAAATCTGCTGCAAAAGACCTTTTTAAAGTGTACAAAAGCAAAGATGTCAGCTCTAGGATTAAGGTGTTTCTGATGTAAGCCATGGTATTTTCAATAGCCATATGTGAAAGTTGTCCATATAGCCATATGTGAAAGTTGAACAATGAATAAGGAAGAATGTACAAGAATTGATGCATTTGAGCTATGGTGTTGAAGAAGAATATTGAAAATATCATGGCTTTCCAGAAGAACAAACAAGTCTGTGTTGGAAGAAGTACAGCCAGAATGTTCTTTAGAAGCCAATATGGCCAGCATTTGTCTCTCATACTTAGGACATGTTGCTAAGAGGGACCAGTCCCTCAAGAAAGACACCATGAGTAGAAAAATGGAGGATCAGCAAAAAAGAGTAAGACCCCAAGGGAGCTGGATCGGCACAGTGGCAGCAACAATGGGCTCAAGTGTAACAATGATTGTGAGTTTGGTGTAGGACTAGGCAGTGTTTTGTTCTGCTGTACATAAGGCCACTATATGTTGGAACTGAGTCATGGGCACTTAACAATAACAAAAACATATGTGGACCTTACAGAGAGAATACACAGAAATTAAATTTAGTACCTCTCTGAGAAGAGGTAAGGGGGAAGCTTAACATCATCAACCAAAACAAGGTTACAGGCTGACTGTGAAATAACGCACCATATACAAGCTCAGTGAAACCAAAGGAAATGAAAACAAGTCCACTAGAGCCAAATAAGACCTTGAATATATCTATTTTTAAATGTTTTATTGTGAATTATGTGATAGTTTACATGGGAGAACATTAGTTTTACATTCATCCTACCATATATTGTTTCATTGCCATGGTTACAATCCCATCCATGCATCATCAACTAACCAAAGGGTATACCCTGCAAGCTGCCCCCGACCCCCTGGTCATCAGCATACAGCCCCTCTCCCTCTCTGGGTCTAAAGTCCCCAGCCACTCCATTTCTCCATGTCATCATCTCTACCTCCATCTCTGGCATCACTGCTTCTCTGGGTTGGGTCCCGCTCTCTGCTCTTCTCCCTTGGTGGTCACAGGGACCTCTGCTCCTAGATTGCAAAGTTAATCACTCCCCTCCTTTTGCTACAAAATATCTACCTTTACATTTCCAACCCTCACAATCAGTCCTGATAACAATTATTCACTATTGTATCACAAGAGACCTATTTGCATTTCCTTTCATTAGCCCCACCTTGGATACTACTCAGTGGAGATTCTACCTTCCTCCACACCCTCTGGATCTAGATTCCTTCTTGAAAGCTTGTAAGCCAGTCACTTCTTGCCTTTGAAGTCCTCCAATTTAGGGTAGCCAATGTCCAAGTTGCCCATCCCTGTCTACCCTGTGTATGGAGTGGGTGAGAATGATCCTCACTATAAAGATTTGTTCCCCACCTCTTTCACCAGACCTATCTAGACAAGATTAAAACTATTCACTGGGAATTCTACCTTTCCTACATACTCTGAAACTAAAATCCCTCTTGAAAATTTATAAGCCAGTTGCTTTGTGCCTTTATTGCCCCCTCATTTTAGGTACCCAATGTCTAAGTTGACTGCTCCTATCCACCCTGTATACAGAAGAGATAGGATACTTGACGTGAAGACTACTTTCCTCTCAGTTGATATTTTGAGGTGTATATCCATAGTATAGGTCAGTTCATCAAATTATAGCAATTTGCACTTATTTCCTTTATCAAAAATTGTTTTGTTTTTCTCCTTTATCTTCTTCTAGACGAGTTCTGATCATCAAGCCATCAAGGCTAGGTCAAATAGGTACTATCTACAAATTTGGACATTCTCATGCGTCTTTCCTCACTTTATATCAACTGGATGCTTCACTCTCAGCTCTATATGGCTATATCCTTGTTCATGGAAACAAGAGTCCCCAAGTCTCACTACACTTCAGACCAATCATCCCTTCATCTCCTCTCTCCCATCTCCAGATCGACGGGAATCTATGGAACGTGGTCAAACTCAGAGCATATCTTCAATGTAGTGCAGACATTTTTGAACTATCTTCAGTTGTTATTAGATGCTGTCAAGTCAGTCTTGGGTCATAGTGACCCCATGCACAATAGAACAAAACACTGCCTGGTCCTGTGTTATCCGTACAACGTTTGCTATGTTGGAGCTTATTGTTGCACTTACTGTGTCAGTCCACCTGGTTGAAAATCTCCCTCTTTTTCACTAAGTTCCTACTTTACTAAATATGAAGTCCTTCTCCAGGGATTGGTTCATCTTGATAACATGTTCAAAATATATGAGATAAGACTAGCCATTCTCACTTCTAAGAAGCAGTCTAGATGTATTTCTTTCAAGACAGATATGCTAGCTCCTCTAACAGTCAATGGACTATTGAATATTCATCACCAATATCCTATTTCAAATGCATCAATTTGTCTTCAGTCTTCCTTACTTATTTCCAGCTTTCACATGCATATGAGGTGATTAGAAATACTATGGCTTTGATCAGGTGCACCTTAATCTTCAAAGTGACATTTTGCTTTTTAACACTTTAAAGAGCTCTTTTGAAGCAGATGAGTTTAATGAAACATATACACTTTTCTCAGTGCTGATTCCATGGATGTTGACTGTGGATGTAACTAAAGTGAATCATGGTGTTGGAGTCATGGTGTAGCATTTTAGGATAAGCACAGTCAGTGACTCAAGCTCACTAGCATTCCTTGGAAATATTATACAGAGTTGCTATGAATCAAAACTGAATTGATGGCACTTAACAACAACAATATCATGGTGCTGTTTATTGGCACACTTGTGAGAATTTCCATTTTCTTTATATTGAGGTGTAACCTATATGAAACTCTTTGTTTTTTATCAACAAGTGCTTCAAATCCTCTACAGGTCAGTAAATGAGGCTGGGTCATCTGTATATTTCAGGTTTTTAATCAATCTTACTCCAATCCTGATGCCATCTTCTTCATATAGTCTAGCTTCTCAGATTATTTGTTCAGCACATAGACTCAATAAGTATTGTGGAAGAATAAAACCTTAATGCACTCCTTTTCTGATTTTAAACTAAGTAATACCTCTTGTTCTGTTAAAAACTCTGCCTCTTGGTTTACATACAACTTCTGCATGCACACAATGAAGTGTTCTGGAAAACCTATTCATTGCAATGTTGTTTATGCTTTGTTATAATCCACAAAGTTAAATGCCTTTGGATTGTCAATAACACACAGGTCACAAACATCACAGTTCAGGTGTCGGGAAGGACAATACATAAGAAGGGTGAGGGAGTGGAAGAACAAGTTAGATAAGGGAACACTGAGACAGGTTTGCATGGGCTAAATGGGACTGAGGTAAATATTGATGCATGCTCAACCTTGGAACAAGAGGGCTCTGATATACAGGGATTAAAGCATAGTCTGAAGAGGGATAATAATACTAAGATGCTTGACTGTCTTATAAATATTGTTTTCTCTTGCCTACTATTGTAAAATGGACACTTGGAGTGGGATAGAAAGGAATGTTGGGAAACATGATTACAGAAAGCTTGTAAGCCTGTCTTCAGCCTATAACTTATTGGAATAGCTAAAAGGGGTTCTGCAACTTGCCCAATGAAGTAGGCTTCTTGTGGAGTCATTGCAGTGTATAGGACCTTAGGTGGAATCCTGAGCCCCATCCAGAACCTTCTAAAGTGGGACATTCCCACTAGAAAGGACAAATAGACCAGCCTAGAACAGCTAGAGCAACAGAAGATACAACATCAATGAAAGATCCGCACAAAACAAAACAAAACAAAACGGAAGTATGATTGGCTACTGCAAGAATTAGCAAGTTATTTGCTGGGAAGCCATCAAGGCAAGCAATAAAGTCCCTTCATGACAAACTCCCCTCCAAGAATTAAACTCAAAGGGAACACATGAGCATGCATGTAAGCTTGCTGGTAACCACTTTGGTCTACTGGTGAGTGGAAGAGGTAGAAAGGCAGCAATGAAGAAATGGGCTGAATTCAACCACATTCCTTAGACTCCTGTTGATATGGAGAAGAGAGAGAGAAGAGGAAGGGCTGCTTGGTCCAAACTGTGGTGAGATCTGGGGCCCTCTTAGCCCATGGACAAGGACATAGCCATGGAGAGCTATAGTTGAGAGGGAGGCATCCAGCTGATGTGAAGTGAGGGGAGACACACAAGAATGCCCAAATTTGCAGATAGTACCCATTTGACCTAGCCTCGATGGCTTGCTATTCAGAACTCTACTAGAGGAAGATAAAAAACAAACAAACAAATAATTTTTCATAAAGGAAATGAGGGTAAATTGCTACAATTTGATGACTTGACCTATACTTATGGATGTAATAGTTCAAAATACCAACAGAGGGAGAAAGAGGCTTCATATCAAGTTATCAATCCTATCCCCTCTGTATACAGGGTAGATAGGGACAGGCAACTTAGATATTGACTATATAAACTGAGGAGGTGATAAAGGCATGAAGTGACTGGCTTACAAGTTTTCAAGAGGGAGTTTAGTTTAAGAGCGTGTGGAGGAAGATAGAGTCCCCACTCAATAGTTTTAATCTTGTCTAGATGGATCTGGTGAAAAGAGATGGGGAAAAGATTCTTATGATTCAATAATGAGTAATTGTTTCTATGACTAATTGTGACCGTCACGACTGTAAAGGTAGAAATTTTGTAACAAAAATGGAGGAGTAGTTAATCTTACAGTCCCAAAACAGAAGACCCTAGGACCATCAAGGGAGAAGAGCACAAGCGGAATGCAGGACCTTAGCCAGTGAAACAACGACACCAGAGATGGAGGCAGAGATGAGGACATGGAGAGAGGGAGCAGCTGAGGACTTTAGACTCAGGGAAAGAGAGGGACTGAGTGCTGGTGGCCAGGAGGCAGGTTTGCAGAATGTGCCTTTTGGTGGTGTAAATTATTATATATTCCTGAGTGTTTTTGTGTATACCTCCCCACCCCACCCCAAAAAAGAAAAGAAAGGAAAAACAGGGGGAATGGAAGCATGTGCTGTTGCATGATGATGCACGGAGGAAATTATAATCATTGTAATGAAATGATGATGTAAACCTGATGTTCTACCCATGTAAGCTATCACTCAGTTCACAAATAAAAAGTAAAAGAAACACAGGTCACAATTTTTCTGATATTCTTTGTATTCAGTCAAAATCCACCTAATATTAGCAATGATATCCATCATTCCAAAACTTCTGAATCCATCTTCAATTTGTGTCAGTTTTGTGTTTCAACTGTTTTTTAATTATCTTTAGCAAAATTGTACTTTGTTGTTGTTGTTAAGTGCCTTCGAGTCGGTTCCGACCCATAGCGACCCTGTACAGGGTTTCCGAGGGTGTAAATCCTTACGGGAGTAGAAAGCCTCATCTTTCTCCCAAGGAGCGGCTGGTAGTTTCAAACCATTGACCTTAAGGTTCGCAGCCCAATTCGTAACCACTATGCTACTAGAGCTCCTTGATAATAATGATATTTCTCAATGATTTATGTATGCATTCTGTTATATTATGTTTCTTTAGATAAAGCACAAATATGGATCTCTCCTAGTCAGTTGGTCAGTTAGCTGTCTTCCAAATTTTGTGACCATGTATGAGTAAATGTTTCCAAGGTTCTGTAAACCACTCATACCAAAATCTACACTCTTGTTGGAGGAGGAGAAATTGAATAAAATATTAAATTCTAATATTAAAGTGAGATGGACCATGTTTTAAAGATTAAACTGATTGAAAAATTATGGAATCGAGCGTATATTAATAAAAGTACCTATTGCTTATAAGGAAAATGATATTTTCATTGAGAGAAAAGTTGACAACAGTTATTAGAAAAGCAACAATATTCCATGTTTGTATTATCATACCTATAGATAGACCCATCCTCCTTTTCCACCCTACTGACACAGCATAGGAGGTGTTCCTTTTCTTATTCAGGATTGTCTTTCAATATTTCACTTCAGTCTAATCCATTGGGTATAATGGGGTCCTGATGTGATGCTGTAATAAAAATATTGGATTGCTTACTGCAAGGTTGGCAGTTCACACCCACCAGCCACTCCTTGGAAACCCTATAGAGAGTTGCTATGAGTCAGATCCAATTCAACAGAACTTAACAACCACAACAACAATCCACTGCAACCTTCTTCATAATCTAATTGTGTTGAGTTTCCTTATGCACCATTATACAAGTAGCTATCCTCATTATATTAGTATTAAATGTGCTAAATTTCTTCTTGTTTTACTATTCTCCTTTTGACTTATAAATCCTTTCATTCTTGCTTTCACAGTAAAATATCAGAACAAAATAATTGCATGCATTTTATCTATTTTCTCTCCTCTTATTTACTCTTCAATCTTGTATCATACTTGTGTTATTCCACCAAGAATAAGAAACTTCACAATACTGTATCCAATAGATATCTCCTCTGTTGCAATCTCATATTAATATTTTATATTGTTCACTACCACCACCACCGCCTTCTTGACATACTTTCTTCCTTTGACTTGTTTTGTTGTTTTTATGGCCACCTCCCTCCTAATTCTCCTGTAGACTTATACTTCTCTACCCAGTCTTTAAAAGCTTGAGTTCCTCAACACACATTCTTAGAACCTCTCAGCTTTAATCCACTGACCCCTAAAGACATTTTACACATATATATTACTTGATTTATTAACCAAAATATACAATGATTGTTGTTTCCATATATATGGCTCTATTTTATGCATATTTTCTGAGTTCCAGAATGCCCCAACAACATACTCAACATTTACTCTAGAATATCTAAAAGTTGCTTTGCATTCTACATGGCCAAGACTATATTTAGGATCATAGTTGCTAACCCTTGACCAGTGTACTAAGTGATGCATCCTGCATTCAATTGTCATCCTTGACCCTATCCTGTTTTTTACTACCCTAATTCATCAGCTGGTTCTATTGATTTTACCTTTAAAATATCTTACCAATTTATTAATTTCCTTCTATTTCCATCTTCTCCTCTTAGTTTGCCCTAGTCTCTCCCAGATGACTATGATGGTTTCCTAAGGGATCTATCCACTCCTAACATTCCTGGGGAGTCTTGGTTGGTGCTGTGGGTTAATGTGCTGGACTGCAAAGTCAGTTTGAACTGCAAAGTCAGTGGTTCCAGCTCAGCAGCCACTCTTTGGAAACCCTATGCAGGGTCACTGTGAGTTGGAATTAACTGTGGGTTGGAACTGACTCAAGGGCACTTAACAACAACAACCTTCCTGTAATCAATCTAGAGTGCAGAAGCAGGGCTATCTTTTTCAAATGCAAATTACAACTTACCATCCTTCTACTCAAAATCTCAAGATAAGGAGCAAACTTCCAAGCATGACTTATCAATATCATAGTAGTAAAAGAAATGAAACTGCAGCCTAGTTTACAACAACCTTTTCATCCCCTATCCTGCTCCCCCTTCTTCTATGAGATATAATTATACTGACCTATCTTCTCTACCTGTAATTTGGTTTTTTAATTCTTCAGATCACTGAGCAGATGAGGAAGATCAAAGTTTAAGTCAGTTTCCTTTCAACTTTCTTCAGTTGATAAATGAACATCAGGCATATAATTTTTTGACAGTAGCCTTCACTTTCAATGACTGGTGTAATATCTGGCAAATGTAGGAATGCAAATGATAATAATGATAATGATAATAATAATAATAATAATAATAATAATAATAATTCTATTTAAATGAATGACATATTCTGGGTTTGTTCCAATACAAGTCCAGATATAATTAATTGCTCACTTTTCCTTATTCCAATAGTGATTTGAGCTTTCCACTATTGTAGAATTTACCATAGTAAATTTACCACAGTAAAGTTCAGACTTTCAATTCATTCGTTGTATGTGTCCATCCACAAACTGTGACGTTATCTTTCCAAATCTAGAAGTACCCTGGTTGCACAAATGGCTAAGTGCTCAACAACTAGCTGAAAGATGGGTCGATGGAACAACCTGGAAGTGCCTCAGAAGACAGGCCTGGCAATGTGTTTCCAAAAAATCACAGCGTTGAAATCCCTATGGATGATAGTTCTACTCCTCATGCATGGTGTTACCATAGTCAGAATTGACTTAACAGAAATTAACATGTTCCTAAAACTAGCACCATATCAGGAACATAGTAAGGATTCAATAAATATTTATGCAACTGAATTATATAGAAATCATAAAACACGGGGAGCTGCAATATGCTGAGCAAGCATCAGGGATAATTTATTACAATGATTACCAAATGGCTTAAATTATCTCCAGCTACACTAAGGAGTTGTTAAAACTTGCTGTTCCTGGTAAGTAAAGTTATGTCCACTATGTTTTTGGTTTTGTTTTCAGTTCACCCTCAAGCTTATGTGGAAGGAAATTAAATGTCTCTTCCTCAGATTCATTTATAACTCTTTCCTCAGCTGATGTGTTCCACATTGCCTTTTGAGAATTCTTTTCAATTCTCTTTGTCCTCTTTCTTCCTCCTCCCTTAGATGTTTGTAACCCAAGGGAAAACAAAGCACTTAAATGCAACTAACACTGTAATCATACACAAGCCATGAATTGTACAAAGAACAAATAGAAGCTGGAAATGCTTCCACTCTCTTTCACGTCTTTCTGATTTATACACTTGTATTTGGACACTTTAAATGGAAATGAGGCCAAAGTAACAACCTTTTACATTTGGGGTGAGCCATTGAAATCCATTTAATTCTAGCTAATATAATATAACCACAATTTCTTCTCTAAACCCATTTTTTTTTCCATTTTCAGAGATGTACATTTAGACAATTACAGGAAGATATAGAAAATCTATAAAAATATAAATAGGATATGAAAATGCTCCTGTCAATTAAGCAATAATAAAAATAATTGTTTATATTTTTACATTTCTCTTAATCCAATCTTCCCAAAGCACTTTTAAAGACTATAACATTTCTTCTTGCTATCATTGTTGTTGTTAGGTGCTGTTTAGCTGATTTCTAATAACTCCCCCATGTGACTACAACTCCCACCTAAGTTGTCTTTATGGGAGCAGATCATCAGATCTTTCTCCCATGGAGCTACTAGGTGATTTGAATTGCCACTCTTTCTATTAGTAGCCCAACATTTAACCATTGTCCAATAAGGACTCCTTATAGTATGGCACTTAACAACAACAACAATAGTCAATATAGAGAACACAAATTGGATACTCATTCATTAGAAATTTCATCATATGCCATGCAAATGGTTCCTAGCAAATTTATCCACTCAACTTCGATGGACCCTGCTAAATCCTGTGGGTCAAGTTTATCCCACCTCTAATTTCATAGTCAATGAATGCCTTGGTCATTTAATCTTCCTGTGATGAACAAACCCAAGAGATTTGGATGGATCTAAAGTGGCACTGTGGGTTAATGCACCAGACTGCAAAACTGTTTGAAGTGCAAGGTCGGCAGTTCAAGCTCACCAGCTGCTCCTTGGAAACCCTATACAGGGTCACTATTGGTCAGATCTGACTCGATTGCACTTGACAACAACAAAGAAGTTTAGAGTGACTGAAGAGTGGGAACCTGTTGGTACTGTGTTCTGTCTCCAGAAGACAAGTTTTCCTTTAAGCAGCATTGGAGGGAAAATAATTCCTATGAGTCAATGAGGAATTTGGAGGGTTTATGGCATGTACTGTGATTATCATCATTAGTGTGTCTCACCTCCAAAATAATATAATCTTCCTAATTGATTAAACAGATTGCTCATTTGTTTTCAGCCTTTAAGTATTGCTGTTGTTGTTAAGTACTATGGAGTTGGTTCCGATTCATAGTGACCCTGCACATGATTTCTGAGGCTGTAAATCTTTACAGGAGCAGAAAGCCTCATGACATAGCCCTCTGTCTAATAGAATACTGTCTTTTAGTGTATTCACAGAGATAAGGTATTTCCCAAGGAGCTCTAGTAGCATAGTGGTTACATATCAGGCTACTAATCTCACAGTCAGCAGTTCAAAACTACCAGCTGTTCCATGGGAGAAAAGATGAGGCTTTTTGCTCCTGTAAAGATGTACAGCCTTGGAAACCCTGTACAGGGTTGCTATGAGTCGGAACTGACTCCATGGCACATGACAGCAACAATAACATAGACTTCCCTCTAAACCTACATTATTATTATTATTATTATTGTGAACTGAGTGATAGTTTACATGGCAGAACATCGAACTTATACCGTTATTTCATTGCAATGGTTACAATCACCTCCATGCATCATTATACAACAGTATTTGTTTCCATTTTCTCTGTTTGTTTGGTTGGTTTTTTTTTGGGGGGAGTGGGAATGTGTACACAAAAACACTCAGGAATATATAATAATTTAAACAACCAAAGGGCACATTCTGCAAGCCTGCCTCCTGGCCACCAGCACTTAGTCCTTCTCTTTCCATGAGTCTAGAGTCCTCAGCTGCTCCCTCTCTCCATGTCCTCATCTCTGCCTCTATCTCTGGTGTCACTGATTCTCTAGATAAGGTCCCGCATTCCACTTGTGCTCTTCTCCCTTGATGGTCCTAGGGTCCTCTGTTTCTATATTGAAAGATTAACTACTCCCCCATTTATTTATTTATTACTCCCCCATTTTTGTTACAAAACTTCTACCTTTACAGTTTTGACAGTCACAATTAATCATGATAACAATTACTCACTATTGAATCATAAGACTCTTATTCCCATCTCGTTTCACCTGACCCATCTAGACAAGGTTAAAACTATTCATCTTGAAGACTCCATCTTCCCCCACACACTCTTGAACTAAACTCCCTCTTTTTTTTTAATGTTTTATTATGAATTTTGTTATAGTTTACATGGGAGAACATTAGCTTTACATTCACCTATCACATATTGTTTCATTATCATGGTTACAATCTAAACTCCCTCTTGAAAACTTGTAAGCCAGTCACTTTGTGCCTTTATCATCCCCTCATTTTAGGTAGCCAATTTCTAATTTGCCTGTCCCTATCTATGCTGTATACAGAGGGGATAGGATTGATACTACTTGATATGAAGATGCCATCCCTCTCTGTTGGTATTTTGAGACACCCAGTGAGATGGATTGGCCAAGTGGAAGCATCAATAGGCTCAAGTGAAGCAACAATAGTGAGGTTGGCCCAGGATTGGGTAGTGTTTCATTCTGTTGTGCATAAGGTCGCTATGAGTTGGCACTGACTCTATGACACCTAACAACAACAACAACAACAACATCCATGAATATAAGTCAACTTCATCAAATTGTAGCACTTAACCCTCACTTCCTTTATTAAAAAAAAAAAAAAGAAAGTATCTTCCTCTAGTCGAATGAGTTCTAATTATCAAGCGATTAAAGCTTGGTCAGATGGGTACTATCTGCAAATCTGGGTGTCCTTGTGCATCTCCCCTCATGTCATATCATCTGGATGATTTACTCTTAGCTCTAGCCCTCTGTGGCTACTTAAGGACATAGTAAATCTGCTATTTTTAAAAAAAAAATACCAGGTCTATGGTAAACCTTTTAGAAGCAAAAAATTAACAGGTCCATGGTAAACCTGCTATTTTTTAGAAGAAAATTAGTTCTAGAATTTTGAAAACCCATTCCAGCCCCCACTTTAGTCTTCATAATTTTCTCTTTCCCATCTATCATGTCCAACTGTATACGATATCATGAATGTAGTGAAAAGAGTCCTTTACCATGCATATAGGATCGCATCTAAACTCCATAAAACAGCAAAGCATTACACTGACACTATGAGAAAGGATTCGTTGGCACTTCCTACTTCCCTTCCCTTTATCAGCTACCCATTCAAGACACTGAAACCAGCTGTTATGAGGTACTGAAATTTGCTTTACAAAATAAGAAAAGCTCCCCTGCACACACATTCTTATT
This sequence comes from Chrysochloris asiatica, assembly GCF_000296735.1. Taxonomy (NCBI): domain Eukaryota; kingdom Metazoa; phylum Chordata; class Mammalia; order Afrosoricida; family Chrysochloridae; genus Chrysochloris; species Chrysochloris asiatica. The sequence goes on along the minus strand of NW_006408676.1, from coordinate 1,563,720 downwards.
CTTCCTACTGATTCCAGTTTTAAAAGTATTTGACAGGTTAGTAATTTGTTTTGCTAGTTTTTTTTTTTTTTTTTTAACATAATTCATTTAGTGCCACTTGGCTTTGTTATTGTAAATTTTACACACTGGTGCACAAAAACATTAAAAAAAAAAATTCTATTCCTTCATGTAACCATTCATTCAAGAGGGCTGCATGATAGTCTTTAGTCTTGTGGGGGCAGGGGATTTAGTTGTGGAGGTGTCAGGAGGCCATTAGAAAGAAGAAGAAAACATAAGGAGAGGAAGTGAAGGATAAGAGTCAGGAGGGGTGGGAGCTGGAGACAGAAACAAAGACAGAAGGGATAATTAAATGTGGTGACAATTGCATGAGAAAACAATGTCAGAAACAGCAAACACAAAGACAACTGTGAAGAAGAAAATGGCATAAATATACCATAGCTTTAAACCCCATAGCCAACAGTGGATTTTGATCCCCTGACCACCTATTGTACCCTAAGACAATCTGCAATGATGGCTTGAAATTTCTGAGTTTTTAACGAGAGGAAGCAAATTACTCCTCCATCTCTCCAAAGTGCGATGACATGTATGAAGGCAGAGAAGAGGGTCAGAGCAGAAGCATCACATATATGTTTATGAATTTTGCCAACACACAAACTGCTTCTGTCAGTTTCCTTGGGGTAATAGTAGGGATAGGCACAATCTCTCCCCTAAACTGCCTATACTATAAGTATTCTCAGATGTTCCAAACTCTTTATTTGGAATCCAGGAGTAAAAAGAGACACCGAACTCCCAAGAAGCCTTTAATCTAGGTGCTATATCAAGTCTCATAGGCATAAGACAGTATGCATTTTAAAACCATGTCTTCTTTTATTGGGCAACTACTAAGTGCCTGGCAGTGTGATTTTTATTTTGTTTAACCATTTCTCTAATATACGCATGTGAGATATGATTATCTGTTTTACAGATGAAACAAGAGGATCTGAGAAATTAAGGAGATGATCAAGGTCACATAACTAGTGAGAATTAGAACCTAATTCTAGACAGAATTGTTCTTCAAGACCCAGCTTTTAATAGTGTGCCCACCTGAAGTATACATAGGAAAAATGGAGGGAGTACCAATAGTTTTGGGGCTCTGGGGAGTTCATCAAAGTAGTTTTCATGGAGCAGGAAAAAAAAAAAAAAAAACTCTCCCTGGTTTACAATACATCCTAAGCCTGAGAAAAGAGATCCCATCTGTCAATGACAAGAAAATGGAAAGAAAACCACCAAGATTAAAACAGCAAGGATGAGTTCCCGGTTTAATTAATGCCACTTCTATTCAGCCAAAATTAAATAAGTGGTGGGAGACCAAGAATGGAAACTAGGAAGATGTGCTGTATTTGTTCCTTGTTGCTTTTGACAGGCGCTCTGGTAGCACAGTTATTAAAACACTTGGATGTAAACCAGAAGGTTGATGGTTCAAACCCACCAGTAGTTCCAAAGAAGACAGATCTGGCAATATGCGTCAATAAGAATTTATAGCCTTGGAAATCCTATAGGGCAGTTCTACTCTATTCTATAGGGTCATTATGAGTAGAAATCACCTCAATGATAGGGAGTTTAGTTTGGGATTGCTGAAGCCTTCCTCACCAAACAAGGGAGAAAGCATTTATTTGTTCTTACCTGTGACATGGGACTAACCCTGCCGACATTTCATTTTATTAATTTTTCGTAGAAAATCCCTTTAGAGACTAAGATGACATTACCTACTAGAGTGGAAGATGCCCATCCTTTCAACCCAGCAATTCCCCTTTTAGGCTGGCACCCAGGGATACACCTGCATATGTGCCGAAGGAGATGGCCTCACAAATGGCATGGCAGCCATGTCTGAAATAACAAAATGCATGGGAAAATCACACTCCTTCCACAAATGGAGGGATAAGTCACTGTGATTTATCATATGATAGAAAATGTTTACAGTAAACATTAACAAATGTTGGTGGTCGTTATGTGCCCTGGAGTCGGTTCTGATACACAGCAAACCTGCATAGGGTTTCCAAAGCTGTACATCTTTATGTGAGCAGAAAGTCTCACCTTTCTCCCACGGAACTAGTAGTTTCGAACTGCTGACTTTTGAGGTTAGCTGCCCGACTCATAACCATTACGTTACCAGAGCAACTAACAAAAGTTAGCTCCCATATAAAGTGGAATAAATCCCACAGATAAAGCTTTCAGATTGTAAGACAATATGCTATGATAATACTCAGACATTTGAAAACACGCCAACAACACTATATATTGCTTAGGTATTATCAAGGATTGAATTTCATCTCCCCAAAATGCATGTCAGCTGGATTCTCATGTGGTTTGGCAGTTACTTGATGATTCCCCACAGCCACTTGATGTGGTCTAATGTGATAAAACAATAAGAGAATTAAGGGTAGGATTGTTGTTGTTGTTGTCAGGTGCCATCGAGTCGGAACCGACTCATAGCGACCCCATGCACAGCAGAACGAAACAATGTCTGATCCTGGGCCAACCTCACTACCACTGCCACACTTGAGTCCATCAATGATACCACCTGGCTGATCCATCTCGTTGGGGGTCTTCCTCTTTTTCCCTGACCCGCCACCCTACCCAGCATGACATCCTTCTCCAACGATTGTTTCCTCCGGACAATATGTCCAAAGTAGGAGAGACGAAGTTTAGCCATCCTGGCCTCCAAGGAGCACTCTGGCTGCACTTCTTCCAAAACAGATCTATTGGTTCTTTTGGCAGTCCATGGCACTTTCAGTATTCTCCTCCAACACCACAACTCAAAGGCATCAATTCTTCTACGATCCTCCTTATTCACTGTCCAGCTTTCGCATCCATATGAGGCTATTGAAAACACAATGGCCTGGGTCAGGCGCACCTTAGTCCTCAAGGTGACGTCTCTTCTTCAATACTTTAAAAAGTTCCTGTGCAGCAGATTTGCCCAGTGCAATACGTCGTCTGATCTCTTGACTGCTACTTCCGTGAGTGTTGATAGTTGATCCAAGAAGAATGAAGTCCTTGACAACTTCAATCTTTTCTCCATTGATAAGAATGTTGTTTATTGGTCCAGTGGTGAGGATTTTTGTTTTCTTGACATTGAGATGTAATCCATATCGAAGGCTGTGCTCTTTAATCTTCATAAGTAAATGTTTCAAGTCCTCTTCACTTTCAGCGATCAAGGTTGTATCATCTGCATATCGCAGGTTGTTAATGAGTCTTCCTCCAATCCTGATGCCACGTTTTTCTTCATAGAACCCAGCTTCTCGTATTATTTGTTCAGCATACAGGTTGAATAAGGGTAGGATACACCACCTTTAATCTCACAATGACACTGATCCAATGTAGAGGAGATTTTCAAGTCTGTGGAATGTAATAGCTTTAATCTTAGGAGAGGTAAAAGGATAGAAAATAGAAAGAGAAAGAAGGACCTGCTACCACCAAGAAAGAAGAGCCAGGAGTGAAGTTTGTCTTTTGGACCTGGGGTGCCTGCACTGTGAAGCTCCTAGGTCCAGAGAACAACTGATGTCAAGACACATGGAGATCTCCAAGGAACGCTGGGCCTATAGATGCTGAAAGGAGACAGGGATTTTCCCCAGAGGCAGCATTCTGAATATGAACGTCTAGCCTTCAAAACTGCGTGAGAATAAAATTCTGTTTGTTAAAGTCATCCACTTGGAGTATTTCACTTATAGGAGCACTAGATAACTCAGACATATGTAGTAGAAATATAAACAAACACAGGAAAATGAGAGATATCAAATTCAGAACACTGTTGTACTGTGGAGGAGGGAGGGAGATTATGTGTATCAAAAAGTAACTCACAGTGTGCCTAACCTATATTGGTAGTGGAAATATATATTGTGAAGCTGTGTAGTTGAAGTGCTAGTGTTTATATTTTCTTCTTTATGTCTAAAATCTTTCATTAAAAAAATAAACAACAACAACAACAACAAAAATAAAAACAATTCATTGCCATCAAATCAATTCTGACTCATCGTAACCCCATTTGTTACAAAGTAAAATTGCTCCATAAAGTTTCCTTGACTGGAATTTGTATGAAAATAGTTGGCCAGGCCATTCTTCTGCAACACTGATGGGTAAGTTTGACCCTTCTGCATTTAAGTTAGTAGTTGAGTGCAAAATAAATACAAACAAACACAAAATCCTATAAATTTATAAGCCCCAAGAAGTGATCATTGTTGGAATGGGTATTTGGAGTATGAGAAATTTAGTGTATGGAAAAAACCTGTTGTCCAAATGGAGGATCCTGTTGCTGCTCATAACTTCAGATGGCCCTGCTCCTTACCTGGCCACTTGGTTTGCTTTGTGGGGGGTAGCAATGTCTAGAAACAGACTGAGACATAATGGAGGTCACAGAGAGAGAAATGGAGGACAAAGATGAGAACCAAGAAGTTGGCTGATGAGTAAGAGGAGGGGCCCTTGTTAATTTCACCCACGCTGTTGTACTTGAAAGAACCCACTTTGTTCCCAAGCAGTCGCTTATGTTATTATTTCTCTCAGCAGGTCTCAAGCTGCCTGCAATTCTCTGTTAGTTAATAAGAAAAGTGAGAGATGCAACAATTGCTTTTGCTTGGCTGGCTTGTAAAGGCTTTGTCACTCAAAACTGGAACAAAGGCCCTAATAACACCCTGTGCCGCAAAGGCAAGTGTCAGAGAACAGACCAAAATCAATTATCTGGGTGAAACACAGAGCCAGGCAGAGAGGCACACACATGCACCCACATCACACAATCTCATTAACAAAGGTGTTGGAGCATTCAATGGGTGGGGGTGTTTCAGAGCCATGCAGGAAAATTATAACCAAAAGCAAATAAATGGAAACAAGCCCCTGGTACCCTTCTGACATGGTCCTAAGCATAGATATGGATCCATTGGTTAGAGTCTGGGCTCCACAGTGGCTATTGTGTGAGCCAAATGTAAAAGACGAGGCTGATTGCAGGTTCTGTGTGTATGCTGGTGAATTTTGCTTGCTATTGGTATTTAGTAACTATTAAGGGTTATGGATAGTGTCCATGGTGTACTGAAAGCCTGACATAGCATTTGGAAATGGCTGTTTGGTGATTTTCAGTGTCATTCTCCCTTGCTAAATTAATATTTAAGGATATAGAAAGAAAAAAAATAAATGGATCAATGAACATGATAGTTGAATGTCTAAGTGAAGGGTTCATCTAAGTCTTTCCTAAAAATAAACACAAGAGAATTATCTAGGGCATCCTCTTAACATCTAGATGCCCACACCATGCCCCAAACTAACTAAATTCAATTTCTGGTAATGGAAAAAAAGATTTTGTGGTTTTACATTATCTCCAGGTGATTCCAGTGGACCACCAAAGTTGAGACCCTTTGGATTAGATGCACTCTTAGAGTTAACCTCAGCTGGAGTTACATGTTTTGGTTGCGAACTTACAGACAGAATAAAAAGAACACCCAGAAACAACTGAGACAGTCTCTGACAGTGACTATCTTTGTGACTTTGGGAAAGTAACTTAAATTCTCCAAGTCTCAGTGTCTTCATCTGTTAAAAAAATAGAGGAAGGATCACTAGGTAATACTGTGGTTCCTTTGACAGCCCTGTGACATTGAAACTTCATGACTTAGAACTCATGTAGAACGCTGGTATAAATGTTAATGTTGTTGTTGTTGTTGTTAAGTGCCGTTGAGTCGGTTCTTACTTATAGCGACTCTGTATAGGGTTTTTGAGGTGTGGCTGGTGAGATTGTACTGCCGACCTTGCAGTTCAAACTGACCTTGTAGTTCAGTGCGTTAATCCACAGCGCCACACCAGTGACCCTGTTGTTGTTGATGTTGTTAAGTGCAGTCGAGTCATTTCTGACTCATTCGTTGTTGTTGTTGTTGTTAGGTGCCATTGAGTCGGTCCTGACTCATAGCAATACTCTGCACAACAGAACTAAACACTGCCTGGTCCTGGGACAACCTCACAATTGTTGCCACGCTTGAACTCATTGATGCTGCCACTTTGCCAGTTCATCTTGCTGGGGGTCTTCCTCTTTTTTCTCTGACCCTCCACGTTACCAAACCTGATATTCTTATCCAATGACTGGCCCTTCCTGACAATATGTCTGAAGTATGAGAGATGATGTTTGGCCATCTTGGCCTCAAAGGAGCACTCTGGCTGCACTTCTTCTAATAGAGATATGTTTGTTCTTTTGGCAGTCCATGGTACTTTCAATATTCTCTTCTAACACCATAACTCAAATACATCAATTTTTCTATGTTCTTCCTTATTCACTGTCCAGCTTTCGCATGCATATGAGGTTATTGAAAATACCATGGCTTGGGTCAGGCGCACCTTAGTCCTCAAGCTGACATCTTTGCTCTTCAACACTCTAAAAAGGTTTTGTGCAGTGGATTTGCCTAATGCAATGTCATTTGATTTTTGTGGCTGCTGCTTCCATGAGTGTTGATGGTTGTTGATACAAGAAGAATGAAGTCCTTGACAACTTCAATCTTTTCTCCATTGATAAAAATGTTGTTTATTGGTCCAGACTCATAGCAACACTGTATAGGATTTCCAAGGAGCAGCTGATGAATTTGAACCATCAGTCTTAGGTTCAAAATAACATTGCACTCAAGTGCTTATCCTACAGCACTGCACCAGGACTCTATAGAACAGAGGAAAACTGCTTTTTATGGTGTTTGAGACTAAATCTTTACTAGTGCAGAAAGCTTCATCTTTTTTCGTGAGGATCAGCTCATGGATTTGAACTGCAGACCTTGTGGCTAGCAGCCCAATGCTTAACCCACTATATCACCAAAGGCAGGACATATAGTCTCTGTCTTACTCTAGACAGATGCTACAGAGAAAGACAGAAAATAGCCATGGTATTTTCAATAACCTCATATGCATGTGAAAGCTAGACAGTGAATAATGAAGACCGTAGAAGAATTGATGCTTTTGAGTTATGGTGTTGGAGGAGACTATTGAAAGTGCCATGGGCTGCCAAAAGAACTGATTGATCTGTTTTGGAAGAAGTGCAGCCAGAGTGCTCCTTGGAGGCCAAGATGGCCAAATTTCATCTCTCATACTTCAGGCATATTGTCAGAAGCGACCAGTCGCTGGAGAAGGATATCATGTTTGATAAGAAAAAGAGGAAGACCCCAGCAAGATGGATTGGCCAAATGGCAGCATCGATGGACTCAAATGTGGCAAAAGTAGTGAGGTTGGCCCAGGATTGGACAGTGTTTCGTTCTGCTGTGATAAGGTCGCTATGAGTTGGTACCGACTCAATGGCACCTAACAACAACAACAATAGAGCTGTATTCACACCAAGCCAAACTCACTTCAATAGGGTAAATTCTGACTCAGAAAAACCGAAGAGGACAGAGTGGACCTATCCCATAGGATTTCCAAGGCTGTAAATCTTTATAGACTATCCCATAGGATTTCCAAGGCTGTAAATCTTTATAGACTATCCCATAGGATTTCCAAGGCTGTAAATTTTTATAGCAGCCTGCTGCCGCATCTTTCTCCAAGGCAGCTGGTGTTTTCAAATTGCCTATCTTCAGGTAGCAGCCAAATGCTTTAACCATTGTATCATCAGGGCTCTAGTTATAACTGTATGTTCTTGTTAAGTGCCTCAAGTCAGTGATCCTGTATAGGGTTTCCAAGGAGTGGCTGGTGGGTTAAACTGCTCTTGCAGTGCCATGCCAGCATTCCATATAGCTGTATAGATAAATGCTAAGAAAAGAGATTTTGATAATATTATTATTCCTACAAGAACCTCTACTTATGGCACAATACCTGATAAAGGAGGCATATAATAACTATTAATTGCATGAGCCAATGAATGAAATGCACTTTTAATGTATGAATATGAGTGTGCCTTGTCTTTGGAAATTCAGTGTTTCTGCCTTACTAGATGATAAATAACAACTCTCCTCATAACTTGCCAAGAAACAAACTACTGTCATAAATTGTGCATGATGGTGTCTTATACTCCATCTAGCTCCATAAGCCAACAGCTTTGGATAGTATGCACACTTGTGACTTTGGAGTCAAGAGGGATGTGTTTCTTCCTCCAGGAAGGACAAGTTTTCACTTAGTGAGCTTTGAGTCTATGTCATCAGATAGAGAGAGATCTTTATAACTTCACAGAAACATTTTTCTATTTTGTTTTACTGTGCTTTACCCATTTATAAAAGTCAATAGTAGAGTCTGGGTTAGAAGCAGGCAGGTCTGGGGTAGGGGGAACTCCTCTGCAGAGTTACCAAATGGATATAATAAACCAATTTAAAATTAATTTGCTGGAAATCATTGTAAAAGGTGCACTGCAGTGTGAAGGTGGGTTCTGACAGGGAGGGGAGATTTCAAACCATTGTCCCCCTTAGACGCCTTCAGTGGATGACTGTTGGGTGCAAAGCTCTGTTAATGTGTGAGAGTGAGGAAGTGTGGTGTGTGCATTGTAAAATCCCTGCTCCCAAGCCTATCATTTTCAGTGTTGTTGGCGGTGAAAAAATGTGTTTGAAAGAAAGCACAGTCAAGAGTGTTCGCCTTTGTTTACAAAGACAGTAAGTGGTACAGTTCCAACCCAACAATAGCAGCTGGCACCAGTCCCATTGACTTCTCAGCCCCTGTGACGTTAGGAAAATATTCAGAATTTATTCAGTATAAATCAATTGCATAAAGAGACAGTGATGATTCTCAAGTCACTGTATATGTTGTTGTTGTTAAGCGCTGTCGAGTCGATTCCAACCCATAGTGACCCTGTATAATATAGGGTTTCCAAGGAGCAGCTGGTGAGCTTGAACCACTGACCTTGCAGATCAAATGACTTTGCAGTCTGATGCATCAGCCCACACAGCACCACACCAGAGAGAGTGGTGATTTTCAAGTCAAGGTATACAGGGGCTGGTAATTATTGTTAATTGGCATGGTGTGGCTAAGCCCTCATGCTAAACAAGGAGTTATCTCAGAGAAGTGGGACAAGAGGGTGGAAGATAGCAGGTGACAGAACAAAGGGGAGGAGACAGTCAATTCTGAGTTTGGGCATTCCTTTGCCAGGACCACCTAGATCCCAAGGAAAGGGTGTATCCCCAAGGAAAGGGTGTACATAAGATGCTGATATACACCATCTCACCATAAACTGGAACATGATCCGCGAGATGAAAAGACAGCCGGAAGCACTCCCTATGCTGCTAGAGGTGGCAGGGGAAACACATACTACCTGAAGGTCAGTCTAAAGCCTGCATACTGTTTCTAATAAACTAAGAGACTGAGCGCAAAGCAGTATTAGGTTCAAGGATTTTTTTTTTCTAAACAATCAGCCCCATCCAGTAATTTTTCTCTCTCTAAATCCCTAAGGATATATATATTTTTAAAGTAGATCTTTCCCATGTGAAATAAATCAGTTTTAAATGTTATGTACATGCCCTGCGGTCTTATTGCTTGGGGTCTAGCAGTAATGAATCAAATACATTATTAATATACAAGTACAAGGGTGCATTTGAACCAGTGGCAGAAAATCAAGCAGGAATGCAAGGTACACAGACAAACTAGATTTTAATCCAAAGAAACACAAAGCATTTTAGGCACAGACTCACCTTAAGATACTAAAATTAAAAACTGGAAACTATAAACACAGTTGAACCAAAATTAGGAGTGGCATCCTCATTATGTGTGAATTCCTAAGTGCCGACATAGCCTGTAGTCTGCATCACTAATATTTGGAAATAGAAGCTATGACACACACACACACACACACACACACACACACACACATACAAAATTCCTAGGGAAAATTTGGCAATCATTTAGAAGTTACAGGTGACATGTTCAAAAACTCACTCAGAATGCATGTGGACTTGTTAAGTGCCATTGAGTAGATTCCGACCCATAGCGACCCTGTATAGGGTTTCCAAGGATCAGCTTGTGAGCTTGAACCACCGACCTTACAGTTTAAATGACTTTGCTGTCGGACGCATTAGCCCACAGAGCCCCACCAGGACTCTATGTGGCCTAGCATGTGGTCTAGCCAGCATTAATTCAACATTTACCTTATTAATGCTCATTGTGTAGCTACCATGTTTTAGAATCTTTGCTAAATACAGTCCCTTGATCTAGAAATTCAACTCTAAGTCCTGGAGCTGAAATGAAAGTCACTTGATTCATAATCCATTTGGTCTCTGTATAGAGCTCAAATCAAAGATAATGACTTATAAACCCATAATCTCAAAAAGATCTAAAGAGCACTCCAGCCCCCATTCTAACATATATAGAGAAATATATGATTTGGGGGCAAGTCTCTAAGCTTCAGTTGCTTAATCTGTCAGTGAGGAGCTGCACTAGATAATCTTTAACTTTTTCTGGCTTTAATATCTATGGAGTCCTGTTGTGGCGCTGTAGAATAAACAACGAACTGCTAACCAAAAGGTCAGTGCTTCAAACCCACCAGTTGCTCCTTGGAAACTCTATTCAGGGTTGTCATGAGTTGAAACTGACTCGACAACACTTAACAACAACAATAGTTTTAATATCTAGGAAATTATTTCCTTACTCAGAAGTTAACTGTTTTTGTCTTTAAGGTACATTAAAAATGCTTCTAAGGGAAGGTGTACTCAAAAAGAGATAAATCTTAACTTTTGTTAAAAAAAAAAAAAAAAAGACAAGCTTTTTCATGTTTTTTTTTAAAGAAACAATCACAGTAAGGGTGTTCTGATAGTATAGTGGTTAAACACTAACTAAAATGCCATCAGTTAGAACCCATCAGTCATTTCATGGGACAGAGATGAGGCAATCTACATCTGTGCAGATTTACAGTCTTGGAAACCTTATTGGCCACTTCTACCTGGGCTTGCAGGGTCTCTGTAAGTCATAATGGACTCAATGACAGTGAGTTTGTATTGGCAAACCAATCATAGCAGGTCATTTTGGGGTGACTGTCTACTACTTGACGTGTACTAAGGCTGAGAGACAGACACTGCACCCTAAGGTTACATGGACACTTAAGGAGACAACTGACTGATTTGGAATGCATTCATGACAACTGGCATAGCTCTAATGTTTTTCCCCATGTAATTGCCTGATGGTGTGATCTTGAGTAAGTCTTCTTGTGCTGATGCATCTCTGGGTCTTGTTTTGGTTGTTATGTAATACCAAAAATGCAGAAATTTCCAGCTACTAATAAGAGCATCTCACACTTAAAAACATGAAAGCAGTTGATTCTCTTATGATTTCTTACATTGAAAATAAAGAAAGGAAGTAAAAGAGAAAAGAATTCAGGTGGATTCTTAGAAACGTTGAGATCGAAACTATTGTCCTTTTTGCCTGATCTCCTGGCTTCCCAGTGCACAGCCCCCCACAACTCCTGGTTTCCCGCTGCACCATCCCCTACAGCCTGCTTCTTGATGAAGCTGAGACACACAGGCAGCCCAGCCCACATGCTGGAATCTGCTCCAGCCACCCAGAAGAAAGCAAGATTAAAGGCAGCTGCTTAATCCTCCTGCAAAGCTCCTTAAGCGTTCCTATCAGGATCAGCTCAGTCGGTGCTTACTCAACCTGCCTGTGGAAAATATCCCAATTTAGGCCCTTCTGCTGACTGTCAAGTTGAGAAAAATGAGGGACTGCATCACAATCAGGAGACAGTATTGGGGAGGATTCAGGTGGCAGGAGGGCAGATGGGGGTCAGAAACTAAACCCATCCCAATGCCTGTACAGAAAGAGGTTCTCATTCTCACTCCCAAGATCATATTCGTTTTATTTCTCATTGACTTCATTGTTCCTTCTCTCTCCATTCACAGGAGTCCCTGGGTGATGCAGAAGGCTTGACTGCTAACTACAAAGTTTGTGGTTCAAATCCACCCAGAAAGAAAGATTTGCTGATCTGGTTTTGAAAAATCAACAATTGAAAACCCTGTGAAACACAGCTCCACTATGATACACATTGGGTCTTCGTGAGTTACTGTTTACAGTAACTGGTAAGTAAGTGGTAATATTCAAAAGGATTCTTAGTGAATCCTACAAATATGCCTAGAGTATTTCCTGTATTCCAGAAATTGAGCTAAGAAATCACTGTGAGCAAGAGATTATCGTTCCTGCTCTCCCAGAGTCCAGGCTAGCAAGAAAGACATCTGGTCTAATGAGCAGCTACAAAAGAGTATAGCTTGGTAAGGGCTATTTTCAAGAGGCTTGGGAAGCCGTGGAAGCATGTAAAACGGGGTGCATAGCCAAGCATAGTAGTGTTTGGAAAGCTTCCCAGAAGGAAGTCCTATTCAAGCTCTAATATGACAGATAAATTGTCATCAGCCAGTTCAAGCAGAAAGGTGGGGGTATGCGCTGGAGGGAGATGGAGGTAGAGACACAGTTGTGGGAGCCGCCTAAAGGGATGCTGGAGGAGGGAAAGCCAGGTGCAGGCTTTCAGAGCAGCTTTGTTAATGATCTGGAAGAGGAAGTAAACTGCACATTCATGAAGTTTTCAGCTGAGTATCAGAAAGGGCAACACCAGGGAAAATAGGAAAATAATTGGAGTAAAACCCAACTGGCAAGCAGAGACTAGGAATGATGCATGCCTACAGTTGTACTGGTGATTTATTATGGGACACAATTCTTTCTGAAGAGATGAGAAGAGTGCTCAATTAAGATCTCTAGGAGGTACATTAGCTCTGTAAAGTTGCTAGGTTTTGGTTCATTCAATGCTTCATTAGGTGTTAAATGACAGATAATAATAATAATATTAATCATACATGGCTAGCATTTATTTAACTCTTACTATGTGCTTGACAAGGAGCTATGATAGCACAGTGGTTACGAACTGGGCTGCTAACCTCAGGGTCAGCAGTTCGAAACTACCAGCTGTTCCACGGGAGAAAGATGAGGGTTTCTGCTCCCATAAAGATTTATAGCCTTGGAACCCCTGTACAGGGTCGCTATGAGTCAGAATCGACCCACGGCACATAACAACAACCACAATGTGCTTGACACTGAGCTAATATTTCTAGTACGCTATGAATTCAACAAAGTAGGCACTATTACAAATGAGGAAATGGAAGATTAGAGCTTGTAAGTGGCTCATCTAAAGTCTCACAATTATTAAGAAGGTGAGATGAAATCAGAACCCAGGTCTCTAGGATTCCAGAGATTAGCACAGTAGAAGTAATGTTGCAACCACGTTCCTAGAAGAAGTAAGAGATAACTGTATGGAACTGAAGCTTAAATGTTCTTTCTTTCGTTGGGCAAGGCAGAAGTCTAATTCCTCCACTAACCATATGTCAATTACATCTCTGATAGTTAATGTTTGGTGTCAACTTGGCTGGCCCAGAATTCTTAGAGGTTTGGCAGTTGAGATGTAGTTATAGCATAGGAGACCTCATTATAGACTTGATTATATTATATTAGATCTCGTCATGTCCTTGTGATGAGATCTGATATAATGTAATCGATTATATGATGAGGTCTGCGACAACCAGCCAATCAATTGAAAGGACGTTTCCTTGGAGAGATGATCTATTTCTAATGTATTTGACACTGAGGCAAGGCATGTTTGCTCTCTGCTGGGTCTGGATCTTGCATCTTACTTGTTCTCCAATCTCCAGTTCTTTGGACTTGAGCCTGTGGCCTGCTCTATTATCTGCTGATCCTGGAAGTCATCAGCAGCCTGCCATCTTACCTGCTTGACCTGCCTGTCTACCATTGGACCCACTGGATCCAAGGACTTGGGACTCTACAAACTCTACAACTGAGTGAACCATTTCTTTGATATAAACTTCTTTACATACACATATATGTTTCACTGTTTTTACTTCTCTTAAGAATCCAGTCACTTGGTACTAGGAGTGGGGTGCTGCTTTAAAAGATACCTAAAATGTGGAAGCAGATTTGGAATTGGATAATGAGCAGAGACTGCAAGAGTAATATGCTGCCTAATGGTAAGAGCCTAGGTTGACCACAAAAGACTGTTGCTGAGATTATGAATGTCAATGGAATTTTTTTTTAATGTTTTATTGTGAATTATGTGGTAGTTTACATGGGAGAACATCAGCTTTACGTTCATCCCATCTTATATTGCCTCATTGCCATGGCCACAATCCCCTCCATGCACCATCAACCAACCACAGGGTATACCCTGCAAGCCTGCCTCCTACCCACTGGTTGTCAGCACATAGCCCTCTCCCTCTCTGGGTCTAAAGGCCCCAGCTGCTCCATTGCTCCACATCATTGTCTCTGCCTCCATCTCTGGCGTCACTGCTTCTCTGGGTAGGGTCTCACTCTCTGCTCTTTTCCCTTGATGGTCCCAGGTACCTCCGCTCCTAGACTGCAAAGTTAATCTCTCCCTTCCTTAATACAAAATGTCTACCTTTACATTTCCAACCCTCACAGTCAGTTCTGATAACAATTATTCACTATTGTATCACAAGAGACCTATCCACACGCCTATACAGATTAGATACTACTCAGTGGAGATTCTACCTTCCTCCATGCCCTCTGGATCTAGATTCCTTCCTGAAAGCTTGTAAGCCACACACTTCTTGCCTTTGAAGCATTTTGGGAAGCCAATGTCCAAGTTGCCCATCCCTGTCTACTCTGTGTATGGAGTGGGTGGGAAT
>NW_006408676.1:1531661-1547731 GCF_000296735.1 Chrysochloris asiatica | reverse complement strand
CAGTAGTGGTCCTATGCAGTATTTCTCCTTTTGTGACTGACTAATTTCACTCAACATAATGTCCTCAAGTTTCATCCATGTTATGTGGTGGCTTGCAGCTTCCTTGTATTCTTTAAGGTAGCATAATACTCCGTTGAGTGTATGTACCACAGTTTGTTTATCCATTCTTCAGTTGATGGGTACTTTGGCTTTCTCCATCTTTTTGCTATTGTAAATAGTGTTGCTATGAACATTGGTGTGCATAGATCAACTTGTGTTATGGCTCATATTTCTTGTGGGTAAATACCAAGTAGAGGAATTGCTGGATCTCGTACTGTGAACTGCAAGGTCAGCAGTTCGAAACTACCAGTGGTTCTGTGGGAGAAAACCGAGGCATTCTGCTCCCGTAAAGATTTACAGCCTTGGAAACCCTGCACAGGGTCGCTACGAGTTGGAACCGACTCCACGGCACATAACAACAACAACAACAACACAGTATTTCTATTTCCACCCTTCTGAGGCATCAATGGCAATTTTGATGAGGGCTCAGAAGGAAGGGAGAAGATTTGTAGCATGAGTGACAGCACAGATGGTGAGAAGCCATATCAGAGAAACTGCAGCAGCAGAAGCAGGAGACTAAGACAAGATGGCATGAGAGCTGACCCATGGAATGAGAAAGCTAAGCACCTTTTGTCAGAGGCTTTCTGCTGGAGTGTGGTACTTCTGAACACTTGTTAGAGGAGTTAGGCTCTCTGATCCACAGAGCTAAAGAGCTGAGTGCCTTTAGGCCAAGGGATACTGCTATAGTGGGATACTTCTAGGCAGTTATCAGTAGAACTAAAGAGTTGTGTGCTACCTGCTCCAGCAGAACAGTGACATGGCTGGCCTCTTCTAGAGATGAAGGAACCACAAAGCAGAAGCTGAAGAGTCAAAGAACATGGGGAGCAGAACTGCCTCAGTCTTAAAAGGTAGAACCATGACCTCTAGCTTCTCAAAGGGTAGAATCCTGACCTCTAGTATTTCTAAGGGTGGGGCCACTGTTTCAAAGAATTGGATCTTCTTTACCAATTCAGTTCCATTGTTTGGGCTGCTATTAAGATGGGACGTCTACCCAAAGGTAAAGGGGTGGAACCAGCATGCCCTAGGGGGCAGAAGAACAGAGTTTGCTGGGGTCAGTAGGGTGGAGTCACCACTCAGATGAACTAGGAGAATGGGGTCAACCAAAACCAAGGGAAGAAAATTGCCATTCCAGTGGGCCTGACAGGCAGAACTGAAGCCCAGAGTTTTGGAGCCTCCTGGTGTGATGCTGTGGGTCAATGTGTCAGACTGCAAAGCTGTTTGAACTGCAAGGTCGGCAGTTCAAGCTCACCAGCTGCTCCTTGGAAACCCTATACAGGGTCGCTATGGGCTGGAATCGACTCAACAGCACTTGACAACAACAACAACAACAACAACAACAACAACCTGGAATTGATGTACTTATTTACAATCATAATATTAAGAACTGAGACTTTATTAAACATAAACAGGAATTCACTTTAATGTGCTTTATGTTCCTGGTGTGGCACTGTAGGATAAAGCACTGTACTAAAAGGTCGGTTTGAACCACAAGGTTGGCAGTCCAAACTCACCAGTCATTCCTTTGAAATCTTCTATGGGTTTGCTAAGTCAGAACTGATTTGACAATACTTAACAAAATACAATTTACTAACAGTGAACCACCTCCCAATCACATAGCCTTGATGATCATTTTTACAGTTGTCACCATAAATGGACAAACATATCCAGAAATGATATCAAGATTGTTAAAGGCAAAACATATCGATAGGGCAAGTTCAAAACATTAGCATATGTACCAAGGGATACTTTAAATTCATTGCTGCTAAGTGCAGTCAAATCAATTCCAACTTATAGCAAGCTTGTATAGGATTTCTAAGGATCAGTTGTAGGTTTGAACCACAGACCTTGAGGACTCCTGCGGCACCACACCAGACTCCTGTGTACAATAGTCCACACTTCTCAAGGCTCTTCATGATGCTGAGGATGACTTTAATTTAATTTCTTGAGTGTCACTCGTCACATTGGCCTTTTCTCTTATATCATGTTAGTTTCAGGGCCTCACATTTGTTCATCTTTTGCTTTGGACAGATGCACATTTGTTCCTTTCGTTCTGCACCTCCACCTTCTAATTTCCTCTTCCCTTTACCTCATTTTTTGACTTGCTACTTTCTACTCTTCCTTTGGTCTCAGTTCAGATACTAATTTCTCTCAGAAGTCCTTTTCATTATCCAAAAGTTATCACCCTCCTCACCCCTCTTTGACCCACGGGCACACACCTCTGCATTCCCGTATAAACCTCCGACATTCATACCTGTCATCATGCGGTTTTGTCACTGCCTTCTCTCCTCTGTGCTCTATGCTATAGCCTGGTATGTCATTTGTTAGTATATCTAGCATAATCCCTGCTACGTTGTAAGTTGTATGAAGGAGGAAAAGGAAGAAGATGGGGTGGAGGAAAGGAGAGAGGGGAATAAAGCCAGGCAAGCACATGCTAATGCTATCCTTCAGACATTTCCTAACATTGGGGAAGAAATATACAGTCCTTTTCATTCAGCCAATTTAGGTCTAGAATTCTACCCTCCTGCATGGATGTTTAACTAGAGGTGATTAAAGCATTATTATTTGTGAAAAGGATAAATACTTCCCCATATGCTCATATTTAGCAGACGTTAGTCCATGCATGTTAATGATAGTCTCGTTAAATGAGAAAATCAAAAGGAAGGAGGGAAAGAGAAACTATATCTCTTCTACTCTTCTAGATAAAGGGCTATATTAGTTTAATTTCAAGCATTTGCTTTACTGGAAGCTGTAACTCCATTTTGAGTCATGATACAAATTCAGTCTCCATGGAGTTCATTCTGAACATTAACCAGCAATGTAAAAAGCCTGGCCTTCAAGGAGAGTATGTTTGAAAGAAGATCACTAAGACTTTCCTAGCCAGTCCAGGGAGGGGCAGTCTTGCCCTTAATGAAAATTGGGATACCAGGGCTACATGGTCATGATGTATACACCAAACCAAGATGGTCATAGGGTATCAGAACCAATCTCAAGAGCTTTTTAAAGCTGCAATAGTGTCCCTTTCTGACCTCTGTGATCCCATCTGTGGCAGTGATGAATTGCTCTGCTGCCAACCACAGTTTTGTGATGAATTTTGCTTGCTTTCTGTGTTCTATAATTAGCAACGTGGTCTTGACTCCTCTGAACATCATTATGGATTTATGTTGATGGTCTCTCTCATCTGATGATTTGTCTTTGTCTTGCATAAGACTTAATAAAGGGGCTCTGTGGAGTGTATGTGGCACTGTAGGATCAGCATTGGACTGTGAATAACTAGGTGATCAGTTCAAACTCACCAACTGTTCCTTGGAAACCCTGTACAGGGTTGCCATGAGTTGGAACCAACTCGATGGCACTTAATAATGACAGCAATATGGAGTATATTTGTATTTGGGTCTTTATCCACCTTTTGTTGTCATTGTTAAATGCCAGTTAGTTGGTTACGACTCATAGCGACCCTGCGTAGGGTTTCCAAGGAGCGGTTGGTGGGTTTGAACCACCGATCTTGCAGTTCAAATCAAGCTTGTAGTCCAGGGCTTTATTTTACAGAGCCACACCAGGACTCATATTTACTCACCTAGAACAGGAACAACAACAACAAAAAACAACTATGAGAATGCAAGAGTTTGGAGAGGCAGAATGGAGTGTTGAAGTCAGCATTGCTACTCTACATGAACCATGATGTTGTAAGACTGAGGTTAGATCAGAGCCATGTTTGGTTTCCTAGCAATACCCATACAGCAATGACATCACCTTTACTACAAACACTGGATTCAGATAAAGCAAAGTGATTTTTAATAAAATGTTCTCTCTTTTTCCTCAAAATAACGACATAAGTAACAACATCTTCATTCCCCCACAGCAATTTACCTAAAATAAAAAAATCAACAAAATAACAAGAACAGCACAGGGCAACTGATGGACTAAGAGAGGTAATGATCAGTACAAGATATAAAACACCTGACTGAAGGTAAAAGGAAGAGCAAAATACAGGTAGGAAAAAATACTGTTTAGTTAATTGAGTCTCTCCTGTCCTGCTGCATGTAAACTGAGAGTTACATACCCATGGAATAATGGGTGAAGTGACTCCATGTAATATTAACCAGATAACTACATGTGGAAGGAGCTCTGGTAGCAAAGTGGTTATGAGTCAGGCTGCTAACCCCAAGTTCAGTAGTTCGAAACTACCAGCTGTTCCGTGGGAGAAACATGAGGGTTTCTGCTCTCATAAAGATTTATAGCCTCGGAAATACTGTAGAGGGTCACTATGAATCAGAACTTACTGCACGGCACATAACCATCACCACTAGACCCCAAGGATGGTTTGTACTTTAAGGTCGGTGGTTCAAGCTCACCTTGGAAACCCTATAAAAGGTAGCGATGAGTAAGGGCTGATTCTATGGCACTTAACAACAACAACTACTACTATTCTAGAAGAGGAACAGGAACTTAATTTTTATTGGTGGCCTGTTTCTTCCACATTTTAATATCTTTTTGAGAACAGCAAGAATATTGGATTGGTTTAAGAGCAAGAAACAACCATACTTAGAAAAAAAAAGAAGAAAAAACGCCCCACCCCCACCCCCAGGGGCGGTAATTTACATTGCTTCTAGGTTCTACAATAGACACTTATTGAAATTTAAAACAAGTAAGACCTCTGAGACCTGATGAGAAGGGAAGTGCCTAATCCCCATCCTTACACCTCACAAAAGTAGGGAGGAAAGCACACATTTCCTGAGCTGCTTAGTCAGTGCCAGAAGAACTTATAGTCCACAGTGCCCTCTAGTGGAATTTAGATAAATAAAATAAAAAATAAAATCTTGAGGAGGGAGAAGATTCTGAGGTACAGAATTGCTAAGTGCTATGGAGTCCTTCCTGACTCATAGCAACCCTGTATATGGTTTCCAAGGAACGGCTGATGAGTTTGAACCACCAGCCTTGTGGTTCAAACCAACCTTATGGTACAATGCTTTATCCCATGCAAGATCCAGAATTACCACAGTAAAATACCTAAATGTATTCTGTTAAACAAAAATTCATTGCGTACAAGAACACAGGAGAAGATTGTCTATAAAAGAACATTTAGAAGACGATACAATAATGGAGAAAATAGAGAACTTTTAAACAACATTAAAGATGCTAAACAATGCAAAGAACACACATACAAGTAAGTTAATGGAGATCAGGAACCAAAATGAGAAACTTAATCGGAGATAAAAATAAATAAATAAAAGAGAACCAAATAGAAAAGCTGGAATTGAGGCCTATAAAGCTGAACTTGAAAATACAAGGGAAGGATTCAACAATTGATTTGAGCAGAGAGACAGCAGTGAACTAGAGGTCACAGTAATGGAACTTATCAAGTCTCCAAAAAAAAGCAAACAAAGCTGAATGGCTGAATGGAATTGTGGGGCACCACAAACCACAAAAAGAAGCCATAAAAAGAAACCAGATATAAGGCTCATGGCGGATTCAGAAAAAGAGAGGAAAATGAAGGGCCAGACGGAATAGTCCAAGATACAGTGAGAGAAAAATTTCCACACTTAAATAAGGACTCAAACCTGAAAATCCAGAAATCTAGATAAATTGCAAGCAGGATAAATTTAAATTGTTTCATCAATATATATATTGAAATTAGGAGTTGTGGTGGAGTGCTGTGGGCTAATGCGTCAGACAGCAAAGTCATTTGAACTGCAAGGTTGGTGGTTCAAGCTCACCAGCTGCTCCTTGGAAACCCTATACAGGGTCACTATGGGTCAGAATAGACTCGACGGGACTTAACAACAACAACAACAGCATATTGAAATTAAGTTCTTCAAAATCATAAATGTGGAAAGAATTCTGAAAGCAACAAGAAAGAATCACAGTATAACATAAGTGGCTTTAAATAAGACTTTTAACATCTTGAGGGACTGAGTCATTGAGCTTGGGGTCAATTAGAATAACGTAGTTCAAAAAGACAATGTTCTACATTCTACTGTGGTGCGCAGCAATTAGAATCTTAGAAGATAGTGAGTAGTCACATAAGATGCAAAGACTGATTTCTCTCAGTATGAAGTAAAGAAGAGTGAAGCAAATCAAAGACTCAAGAAAACAACCCAACAGACTAATTAATTCAAGTACTAGAACACATAAAGAGTTCTGGTAGCATAGTGGTTTAAATTTGGGCTGCTAATTTCAAGGTCAGCTGTTTTGAACTGCCAGCTGTTCTGCAGGAGAAAGATGAGGCTTTCTACTCCTGTAAAGATTTATAGCCTCCGAAACCCTATACAAGGTCACTATGAGTCCACAACACATAACCAACCAACCAATAGACCATGGACTCCTGGTGTGGTGCTGCAGGATCAACACTGGGCTGTGAATCACAAGATCAGCAGTTCAAACCCACCAGCTGCTCTTTGGAAACCTTACACAGGATTGCTGAGTCAGAACTGACTCTGACTCGACAACTCTTAACAACAACAGCATCAGACCATGCAAACCATAGCCTCCACTACCCTGAGTGACTAGAAGAACTAGAAAAATGCCCAGCTTCCAGTACCAACCTCTGTTATAGAAGGTCTTTGACAGATTGAGAAAAGACAAAAAAAGTAGAACAAAACTGAAATTGATAAAAAAGAGCAGACTTAAGAATCTGACAGAGAGTGGTGAAACCTACCAGACTATGGCCCCTCACACATCCTTCAAACCTGGAACTACACCAACCCCCTGGTGATCACCTTACAGCCAAACAACAGACAGACCTATAAAGTGAATAAAAACACTGGGGACAAATATACGCAGAACAATTAATCATTCAAGACCAAATGTGCAGCATTTGTGCCAAACAAATCTCAAAGGCAGGAAGGGACAGAAAAGAAGGATGAATGGATAAAAGGAACCCAGGGAGGAAGTGGAAAATGTCCTGTTACACAGAAGTAATTGCAACGAATGTTACCAAACAAAATGTGTATAAGTTGTTGAATGCAAAATACATTTGCTGTGTAAATTTTCACCCAGACTTCTATAAGTTTGTTTGCTTTTTCAATAAAAATAAAACAAAGATAGGGGAGGGAGGCGCAAAATGGGGATAGAGTTAGAGTATATTTGCGTTGTATGCTACTTGTTTGTATGTTAAATGTCAGTGTTGTGGTTAAGTGCCATGAAGTCAGTGACCAGGTATAGGGTTTCCAAGGCTGTAAATCTTAAAGGGAGCAGAGAGCCTCATCATTCTCCCAAGGAGCATCTGGCAGGCTTGAACCATGTATCTTGTGGTTCGAAGTCTAGTGCTTATCATAGGAGCCTCTGAACTCCCTAAATGTTGGTATCGAGTTAAAGTAGGTTGTTGTAAATGTAAGTTTTTTGTTAATGTACTTTACTTGTGGTGACCACTAAGACAATGTTTTTTTAAAATATATGTACAAGGGAAATAGGAAAGAAATGTTTAAAGCGTTCAATACAAGAATGCAACTAAATATACAAGAATAATTAAGATAAATGTAGGAATTGTGGGGAAAGGAAGCTCCCAGAACACAAGAAAACAGGAAAATAAAATAAGTAGGTCCTTTATTTTTAGTAATTAAATTAAGTGCAAATAGTTGAAACACTTTGTTCAAAAGTCAGAGAGATGTAGAATAGATTTAGAAACAAAGCAAAACATGATATCTCATTATGCTGTCTAAATGAGATACATCTTAGACCCAAGGATATGAACATAATTGAAACTGAAGGGATGATAAATAATAATCCATGCATTTAGAAACTAAAAGAGAGTAGGGGGCACAAAAGTGATATTGTTGCTGTTTTGTGCCATGGAGTCTGTTCCGACTCATAGCGACCCTGTATAGGGTTTCCAAGGCTGTAAATCTTTACAGGAGCAGAAAGCCTCATCTTTCTCCCGTGGAACAGCTGGTAGTTTCGAACTGCTGACCTTGAGGTTCACAGCCCGTAGTGAACCTCACGTGAGGTTCACACTACCAGAGCTTTGAAAGTGATATTAGATAAAATAAATAAATTTTAAGTCAAATTTATAAGAGATGAGGAAGGACATACACTAATAAAAGTGTCAATCCATTAAGAAAATATAATAATGAGACATACCTGAGTGGGCATCAAAAAGTGTGTGGTCCCACTATTCTTTAATTGCATTTTTCCACAAACTTTTTGAAGCCCTCTGATAGGCACATAACATTAGTGTCCCAAAATACATAAAACAAATACTAACACATCTAAAAAGAGTCAATAGACAATATCAAAATGATAGTTGGGAAATTCCAATACTGAGCAGAGTATCTAAAGAGAAAGTAAGTAAGGACATGTAATGGTTGTTGCTGTGTGCTATTGAGTTGGTTCAGACTTATAGGGACCTTGTCTAGGGTTTCTGAAGCTGTAAATCTTTACAGGAGCAGAATGCTTCATCTTTCTCCCAGGGAGGGACAGGTGGACTCAAACCCCTGACACTGCAGTTAATAGCCCAACATGTAACCACTACCTTCCAGGGCTCCAAGTAAGGACCTTTGTTGTTGTTATTAAGTGCCATTGAGTTGGTTGAGACTCATAGCTACCCTGTATAGATAGGGTTTCTGAGGAGAAGCTAGTGGGTTTAAACAGCTAACTTTGTGGCTCAAACTGATCTTGTGGTCCAGTGTATTATTCTGCAGTACAGCACTCCAAGTCAGGACATAGGGGTCTTAAGTAACAGCATAAGCCAATGAGACCTAATGAACATCTATAGAACACAGCGTTTAACATCAGAACAATAGTTCTCTCCTGTTCATATGCGTCATTCTCCAGGATAGACATATGCTAGACCACAAAACAAGTCTTGATAAAATTTTAAATATTGGAATGAAGTAGCCTTTCTAACAACAAAGAAGGAAAATTAGAAAACACACAAATACATGGAAATTTAGAATGGTACTACTAAACAACCATTATATCAATGAACAAATAAAGAAATAAATCAAAATTTAAAATACCTGTAGTTAAATGAGTATAAAACATATAGTATACACTGAAGGCCATCCTCAAAGGGGAATTTACAGAAATAAAAGTCTACATTAAAAAAGAAAATTTCAACTTAATAATCTAACTTTGAAACTCGATGAACTAGAAAAAGAAGAGAATACTAAACCTAAAACTACTAGAAGAACGGAAATAAATACCACATATGAAATATAAAATATGAAACAATAGAGAGAGTTAGAAAAACCAGAAATTCGTCCTTTAAAAAGGTCATAAAATGACAAATCTGAAGCTCGACTGGCAAAGAAAAAAGTGAAGAGATGCAAATAACTCTAAAAACAGATAGTTAAATGGACCCAAATGAAGTAAAAAAGGATTCTAACAGAATACTATGAATAACTGTACTCCAACAAACTAACAAACCTAATAACTGTGATGAAAAGGACAGATTCTAGAAGCACATGTTGCTGTTGTTTCTAGGTGCTGTTGAGTTTGTTCTGACTTATAGCAATCCTGTGAACAGCAGAATGAAACATTACTCAGTCCTATGCCTTCTTCACAAGGAGCTCTGTTAGCTTAGTGGTTACGAGTCAGGCTGCCAACCACAAGGTCAGCAGTTCGAAACTACCAGTGGTTCCACGGGAGACAGATGAGGTGTTCTGCTCCCATAAAGATTTACAGCCTCGGAAACCCTGTGAGGGGTCACTGTGAGTCGGAACCAACTCCACGGTACTTAACAACAACAATGCCATCTTCACAATTGTTGCTGCCACTGTGCCACTCCTTGTCTGTGGGGGAGGGGTCTTCTTTTTTGCCGACCTACCATTTTACCAATCATGATATCTTGTCCTGCACATAAACTACCTAAATTGACTCAAAAGCAAATATTTCAGCAGGCGCATACTGAATTGTTTAAAATCAGGAAAGGTGTGAGCCAGGGCTGTATTCTTTCACCATACTTATTCAATCTGTATGCTGACCAGAGAATTCGAGAAGATGGATTATATGAAAACATGGCATCAGGATTGGAGGAAGGTTCATTAACAACCTGCAATAAACAGATGATACTACTTTGCTTGCTTCAAAGAAGAGGACTTAAATACTGATGATCAAAGACTATAGCCTTCCTTATGGATTTTATCACAACAGAAAGAAAGCAAAAATCCTCACAACTGGACCAGTGACATCATGATAAACTGAGAAAAGATTGAAATTCAAAGACTTCGTTTTGCTTGGCTCCACAATCAACACTCATGGAAACAGTAGTCAAAAAAACATATTATATTATACAAATCTCCTGCACAAGACTGCTTTAAAAAGTTTAAGAGTGAAAATATGAGTTTTAGTAGTAAGGTATGCCTGCCCCAAGCCATGCATTTTCAACTGGCTTATATGCTTGTGAAAGTTGGACAATAGATAAGAAGACCACAGAAGAGTTGACACATTTGAGTCATGGTGTAAGAGAATACTGAAAATACCATGGACTATCAGAAGAACAAACAAATCTCTGTTGGAAGAAGTACAGCCAGAATGCAACTTAGAATCAAGGATGGTCTTGTTTTTGTCTCTGATGCTTCAGACACAGTAACAGAAGGGACAGTCCCTGGAGAAGTACATCATGCTTGGATTGTTGCTGTTGTTGTTGTTGTCAGGTGCCATTGAGTCAGAACCAACTCATAGTGATCCCATGCACAGCAGAACGAAACAGTGTCCAATCCTGGGCCAACCTCACTACCGCTGCCACACTTGACACCATCAATGATGCCACCTGGCCGGTCCATCTCATTGAGGGTCTTCCTCTTTTCCTCTGACCCTCCATCTTACCTAGCATGACATCCTTCTCCAGTGACTGTTCCCTCCTGACAACATGTCCAAAGTATGAGAGATGAAATTTAGCCATCTTGGCCTCCAAGGAGCACTCTGGCTGCACTTCATCCAAAACAGATCTATTGGTTCTTTTGGCAGTCCATGGCACTTTTAGTATTCTCCTCCAACACCACAATTCAAAGGCATCAATTCTTCTACGATCTTCCTTATTCACTGTTCAGCTTTCGCATCCATATGTGGTTATTGAAAATACCATGGCTTGGGTCAGGCGCACCTTAGTCCTCAAGGTGACATTTTTGCTCTTCAACACTTTAAAAAGTTCCTGTGCAATAGATTTGCCTAATGCAATACATCATCTGATCTCTTGACTGTTGCTTCCACGAATACTTGGATAGTCACAGAGAAATGGAAGACCCCCAACAAGATGGATTGGCACAAAGGCAGCAGCAATGGACTGAAGCATAACAGCAATTGTGACGATAGCAGGACCAGGCAGTACTTCGTTCTGTTGTTCCTAGTGTTGCTACGAGTCAGAACTGAATTGATGACACCTAACAACAACAACAATATAGCAAGTGAAGATATTGAAAATGTAAAAACACAAACACACAGAAAACAACAAGAAAAAGAACTTTCAACAAAGAAAACACTGGGCCAGATGGCTTCACTGGAGAATTCTACCAAATATTTGTAGAATGGACACCAATACTGTGCAATCTCTTCCAAAAAGTAAAGAAGGAACGAATATCCCCTAGCTCTTTGAAGAAGACATAATTACCCTGATACCAAAGTCAAACAATTCAGAAGAGTTGATGCATTTGAATTATGGCGTTGGAGGAGAATATTGAAAGTACCATGGGCTACCAAAAGAACCAACAGATCTGTGTTGGAAGAAGTACAGCCAGAGTGCTGCTTGGAGTCCAGGATGGCCAGACTTCATGTCTCATATTTCAGACATATTGTCAGGAGGGACCATTCACTGGATAAGGATATCATGTTTTGTAAGGCAGAGGGTCAGAGAAAAAGAGGAAGACCCCATCAATATGGATTGGTAAAGTGGTAGCATTAATGGGCTCAAGTATGGCAACAATCGTGCAGTTAGCCCAGGACTGGGCAGTGTTTTGTTCTGTTGTGCATAGGTAGCTATGAGTTGGTACCAACTCTATGGCACCTAGCAACAACACCAGTGTCAATCCATCTCGTTGAGGACCTTCCTGTTTTTCCATGCTTCTCTATTTAACCAAGCACAATGTCTTTCTCCAGGGATTAGTTCCTTCTGATAAAATGTCCAAAGTACATGAGATGAAGTCTTGCCATCCTTGCTTCTAAGAAGTATTCTGGCTGTATTTCTTTTAAGGCATGTTTGCTCATTCTTCTGATAGTCCATGGCACATTCAATATTCTTCACCAACACCATAAATCAAATGCATCAGTTCAGTCTTATGTAGCCTTCTGTATTTATTGCCCCTGTTTTTCATGCGTAAGAGGCAATTGTAAAGATCATAGCAGGTGTGCCTTAGTCCCCAAAATGACGTTTTAGCTTGTTAACACTTGAAAGAGATCTTTTGCAGTTGATTTACTCAGTGTAATACATCATTTGATTTCATGATAGCTACTTTCATGGACATTGATTGTGAATCTAAGTATCATGAAATCTCTTTTAATGTCTGTCTTTTATCATTTATTATAATGCTCCTTATTGGTCCAGTTGTAAAGTTTTTTCTCTCTATCTGTTATGGTTGTTAGGTGCCATCGAGTTGGTATCATCTCATAGTGACCTTATTATACACAACATAATGAAACTGCTGGTACTATGCCAACCTCACATGAAAATACCATCATTTGGGTGAGTTGCACCTTAGTTCTCAAACTTACATCATTGCTTTTGAACACTTTAAAGAGGTCTTGTGCAATATATTTGCTTAATTGGTTGTTTGATTTATTAGACTGCTGCTTCCATGAATATTGAGGGTTGATCCATGCAAAATGACAACTTCAATCTTTGCTCTATTTATCCTGATTCTATTTATTGGTCCAGTGGTGAAGATTTTTGTTTCTTAACATTGAAGTGCAACCCATACTGAAGGCTGTGGTTTTTGACCTTCATCAGTAAGTATTTTAAGTCCTCTTTGCTTTCACCAAACAAAGTTGTATCATCTGTATATCTCAGGTTGTTATTGAGTCTTCCTCCTATCCTGAGGCCTAGTTCTTCATATCACAAACAATGCTATAATTCAAAATATATCTTGAAATACTTTTTTTGATTTTGAATGCAATGACATTTCTCTTCAATTTGTCATGCACGGCATAGTAAACCATGTGACTGTCAGATTGAAAAGGGCCAGGACAAGTCCATTTCAGCTCAAATTGCCTAGGATATTGATGTTTATGCATTCCATTTCATTTCTGACAACTTCCAATTTTCCTAGATTCATATTTTGTGCATTCCTTGTTCTTACTATCAATGGATATTATAGCTGTTTCACTTCGTTTTGAGCTGTGCCCCATCAACAAATGAAGGTCCCAAAGGCTTTACTACGTTCACGTCATCATAGTCAACTCGCATTTTGAGGAGGCAGCTTTTCCCCAGTCACATTTTAAGTTTCTTCCAACCTGAGGGGCTATCTTCTGGCACTATATCCGATAATATTCTGGTACTCTTTATCATGTTTTGATATTCAATATTCTGGTACTGACAGTGTTCCACTGCTATTTGTATGCTTTTCAGTGACTAAATATTCAGAAGTAATCTGTCTCTCCTTCTTTCTAGTCTGTCTTTGTCTGGAGGTTTAGCTGAACCCTGTCTACCATAGGTGACCCTGCTGGTATTTAAAATACCAGGGGCATAGCTTCTAGAATCACAGCAACATGTAAGTAACCACAGTACAACAAAGTGACAGTTGAGTGGTTGTTTCTGTTTATCATAAAGTGTAATTCATTGAAGACTGTAGTCTTTAACTTCCTCTGTAAGTGCTTCCCATCCTAATAGATTAGTGAATTTTCCTCCAACCCTGATGCTACATTCTTCTTCATGTATTCCAATTTCTTTAATGATTTGCTCAGCATACAGATTGTATAGCTATGATGAAAGGATACCACCCTAACACACAACTTTTCTGATTTAAAATCATACAGCATCGCTTTGTTGTGTTCAAACAACTGCCTCTTGGTCTGTGTACAGGTTATTGTTGTTAGGTGTCATCAAGTCTGTTCTGACCCATAGCGACCCTGCATAGTGTTTCCGAAGAGTGGTTGGTGGATTTGAACCCTGACTTTCTGATCCAGTGTATTATCTTGCAGCTACACTCCAAGACTCCACAGGTTATACATTAGTACAATTGTTGTTTTGTTGTTATTGTTATGTATCTTTGTATCAATTCTGAACCAAAGTGACCCTATATAGTGTTTCCAAGGAGTGGCTGGTGAGTTTAAACTGCTGGACTTGTGGTTCAAACTGACTTTGCAGTCCAGCACATTAACCCACAGTGCCACACCAAGACTCCATTAAGCATCTCTATTTCTCATTCTTTACAACATCCTTAATTTGTTATTATCTACACAAAGTAAAACGTCTTTGCGTAGTCAATAAATGAACATCTTTCTGGTATTCTTTGCTTTCAACCTAGATTTCATCTAATGTCAGCAATAGCATCCCTTGTTCCACAAAACTTCCTCTTAATCTGGGATGAATTTTTGGCAGTTCTCTATTGATGCAAACATTTAAAAATTATTTTCAGCAAAATTTTACTTATGTGTGATACTAGATATTTTTACATAATTCCATCATTGTGTTGGATTACCTTCTTTGGAATAGGCACATACATGGATCTGTTTCATTTTGTTGGTGAGGTAACAGCAGAGATGAGTGTACATTTTTAGTATTACATTCATTTGTTGAAATATCTCAATTGGTATGCCATTTGTTGAAATATCTCAATTGGTATACTGGATCATTGTTTTTCCTCAATGACTTTAATGCAACTTGGACTTCTTCTTTCAGTACTATTGGTTCTTGATTATACGCTACCTCCTGAAATGGTTGAACCAAGTCTTTTGGCAAGGTGACTCTGTGTATTCCTTCCATCTTCTTGTGGTTCTTCCTGCATTGTTCAATATTTTGAACGTCCATAAAATGTTTCAGTTACACATATCTCCCCTTTGGTGTTCCTCCCTTTTGATTTTCCAATTCTTTGTGCATTTCATCAAAATACTTTGTCTTCTCAACTTGCTCTTTGAAATCTTCTTTTCGGCTCTTTTATGTCATCATTTATTCCTTTGTTTTTAGCTCTCCATTTTCAGCAAGTTTCAGACTCTTTTCTTTTTTTTCCTGTCTTTTTACTGGCCCTTTGCATTCTTCATGTATGATATCCTTGATGTCATCCCACAGCTTGTCCTGTCTTTGGTTGTTAGTGATCAAATGCATCAAACATGTTCTTAAAATGGTCTCTAAATTCTGGTGGCATATACTCAATTGTCTCTTATGGACATGTTTTAATTTTTTCATCTTCAACTTGGACTTACATCTGAGCAGTTGGTGATATGTTCTACAGTATACTCTTGTCTTGTTCTGCCTGATAATTTTGAGCCACTTCATGTCTCTTTCCACAGATGTAGTTAACTTCGTTCCTGTGTTTCCATCTGTGATAGTCATGGTTATAGTCACCCATTTATGTTATTGAAAATGTATTTTCAATGGATAATTAATTACTCTTAAAATGTGAGCTCTCGTGTCATTTCTACTGCCAGGGCCATGCCATCTTTTCCAAGTCTAATCCTTTCTTTATTTCCAACTTTCTCATTCCAATCACTTGTAACTACCAGTTCATCTAGATTGCATGTTTGATCAGTTTCAGATTGCAGAAGATGTTAAAAATCTTTTATTTCTTTAACATTGGCATTAGTGACTATGCATAAATTTGAATGATAATTATATTAATGATCTTAACTGTAGGTATATGGATATTATCCTATCACTGACAGCATTGTACTTCAGGAAAGATGTTGAAATGTACTTTTTGAAGATGAATGTGATGTCATTTTTCAATGTGTCATTCCCTGCATAGTAGCCTGTAAGACTGATAGATTCAAAATGGCCACTGTCTATCCTTTTCAGCTCACTAATGCCTAGGATATCAATCTTTACGCATTCCATTTAAATTTTGATGACTTCCAATTTTCCTAGAGTCACACTTAGTACAATCCAC
>NW_006408676.1:1514538-1528136 GCF_000296735.1 Chrysochloris asiatica | reverse complement strand
TCCCTAAAAGCCGAGACTGTAAATTCCAAAAAGGCAAAGTTTCTCCCCCCCAAAAAAGCTAAAGAGGATATAGAGAAACTCTGTTAACTGATGGTATGTGGAGGGGATTATAATCAATGTAATTAAACAAGGTATATGAATGTTTGAATGTGAAACTGATGATGTACCCTGAAAACTTTCACTCAATCCACAATAAAAACCTTAAAAAACAAAAAAAACAACAACCTAGAAATAGGACTAATATGTGATCATATATACTAATATGTATATATATATATACACACATACATACACACACACACACGCACATGAGAGACAGAGGAGAGAGAGTGTGTTTCCAAGGAGTGGCTGGTAGGTTTGAATTGCAGACCTCGCAGTTATCAGTCCAGTACTTATCCTGCAGCTTTAAATCAAAGGTTTAAAAACTCAGAAACCCTATATAGGTCACTATGAGTTGGAACTAATCAACAAGTTGGTACTCAACAACAATATATACCCAAGGGACTTAAAAGTAACAACACAAACATTTACATGCATATCTAAGTTTAGTACAGAACTATTCACTGTGGGCTAATGCTCTGGACTGCAAAGTTAAGTTGAACTGCAAGGTGGGTGGTTCAAGCTCACCAGCTGCTCCTCAGAAACTCTATACAGGGTCTCTATGGGTCAGAACCGACTTGACGGTGGAGTTTTGTTTATTGTGATGGGAAAGTTGGTATAAATTAAGGGTAATGTGTGCATAAGTTTGTTAGTGTAACTGATATCACTAAGTTCTTCACCTGAATGAGTTTGAAATGGCAAATATTGTGTTATATAATTTTACAACAGCAATCAAGAAAAAAACAACAAAAATGTGACTAACATTGCTGATACTAATCAAATACTTCCAAACACCTAATGGTATTATTGTTGTTGTTAAGTGCCATCAGGTTGGTTCTGACCTATAGCAACTCTGTATAGAGTTTCCAAGGAGCAACTGGTGAGCTTGAACTGCCAACCTTGCTGTTCAAACCACCTTTGCAGTCCAACCAACTGATCCACAGTGCCACACCATGGTATTAGCTACAGTCAGTTTGAAAGTACTGTTTCAGTCAATTTGCCTAATATTGGTTTTAGAAATACTGTTCCAACTCTTAGTTCAGTAAACAGTGCCTGTATTCTTAAAGCTTGCAAGCAGTCATTAGAATTAGTTGTCTATCTGAAGCCTCAAAAGCAAAAGGAGAGTTGGGAATCAAAGAAGGAACTGGACCGCAGATGTAACAGCCTTTATGAATTACTGCCTCTGATAGCATAGTGGTTACGAATTGGGCTGCGAACGGCAAGGTCAGCGGTTCAAAACTACCAGCTGTTCTGTGGGTGAAAGATGAGGCTTTCTGCTCCTGTAAAGATTTACGTGCTCGGAACCGACTCCACAGCACGTAACAAGTCATGAAACCAGAATCAAATGGTGTCTACTATCACTACTGAACATTTTAATGAAGGAATCAATAGATGAATTCTTACCAAAAAGGGAAACTTGTGGAACATTATTTGAAATTCTTAAAGAATCTAAGCATACTGAACCTATTGAGAATAGAGGAACCCCTGAATCGATTGCTCTGAGTAAATCTTCCAACAATGAATTAAAAATATTCCCTGAAATCACTTCAAAAAGAAAAGAAAGAAGACCTTATGTAGTTTAGTTATACTTTGATTTGCATGAGGATACCATGAATGGAGTCAACTCAAAAACAACTGAAAAAATATATAATGATGTTTATATTCATATCATAATATATTCGTATTTTTATAGAGATGGTCCTGCCTCCTGGAGTCTATGGTCTTCAGAATGACCCGCAAGTGTAGGTCAACGCTGTGCCCTTGCTTCCTCCCTCTGGGTGATATCAGGTCCTGCAGATCAAGTCCCATGAAATCATGAAGAATTCACAGGGTACCAAGAGTTTTGGAGTTGAGAACAAAACAAAACAATCTCTGCCCTGCCAATTTGGACTCATGGCCAACTTATGTGTTTTAGAATGGACGTATACTCCATATGGTTTCAATAACTGTGATCTTTTTAAAGTAGATAGCCAGGTATTTCTTCTAAGGTGCCTGTGAGTTGCCTAACACTATGTATGAATCTTTCCAACTGTTTGTGCCATCCAAGGTTTCTGTGGGAAGTGAGTTAAATCCTGCATTGATCTGGGTGAGACAGGAGAGGATCTCTCCAAGCAATAAAACTTCTGGAGGGATTTCTTTAGGGGTATTCTGTTCTAAAAACAATCATTTCAAAAAATATTTTAAAGAAGAGGGGAGGAGAAAGAGACTTGAGGACTGTGATTTGATTTTAAATGAAGAAGAATGACAAAAAGTGAGGTGGCTTGCAACAGAGTTTCATCTGTCCTATTGCCAACAGGAAAATGGTACCACAGTCATGCTAAGATGAGCATCCCTGCTCAGTGGCGCCAGAGGGTGGCTGCATTCATCTGTGAGTTCCATCAACAGAGGAAGCAGAAAAGAAGGCAGCGACAGTGGGGCTAAGAGCCTGGGATGGGCATTGTGGTGGTCTCTGGAGATGGTTCTGTCTCAGTGTTTTCCTGAGACAGTCTCCACACTCCATGTTCTGTTAAGAGAGATGAAGCCTTCTCTACTGTAATATCAGATAAAGTAATTGCGATGGGAGGAAAGAGCTTCTAATTTGTGAGACAGTAATCAGACAAAATTTAAGAGGTTACTGAGATAAGAGTTTAAGAAACAAAAAAAATTTTGGCGAGGTCCTGGTCAACTTCTTTAGCACCCAGCTCAGTCCTCTGGGTCTTCAGGACATCTCAGGGCACAGGTGGTCCTTTGTCTTCCAGGAGCTCTGGGGTCATAAGCTGGGTGAAGGCTTCTTCCCCAGAGTCCTTGGATGATGGAGGGGATGTTCATTCTACTGTATCAGTCTAAAGTGGGCTCAGATGACCTAT
Organism: Chrysochloris asiatica; assembly: GCF_000296735.1. Classification (NCBI taxonomy): domain Eukaryota; kingdom Metazoa; phylum Chordata; class Mammalia; order Afrosoricida; family Chrysochloridae; genus Chrysochloris; species Chrysochloris asiatica. The sequence goes on along the minus strand of NW_006408676.1, from coordinate 1,525,191 downwards.
ACAACTGGAGTCAGGAACAGTGCTCCATAGAACCAGACTGTGTTTTAATGGTAGCCTCAGGGCATGGAAGCATTTCCTCCCTACTGCACTCTTGTCATTAGTAACCAAGATTCTGAGTCTGTCTGATGGACTCCCAGCTTTGTTGTCAGTTACTTCATAGAGTAAAGGGAGCCTGTCCTTTTTCATTTTTGCTTTAGAAGTAGCATTGATTGAACAAGAAGATAGATCTTGGTATGTGTCTATGGTGACTGTTTTTGAGGATAGAGGAAGGCTGTTGTGGGGAAGGAGGGACATAGGGAGATCATCCTACAGGGAGAATTACACACTCAGAAAAAAAAAAAAAAAACAGTCAAGGGAGAACTCTGGGGAGAGTGAATGAGTAGGAGAAATGCTCATGTGAAGAATGTTCCCCATTTTTCACTTCTGAAAAACAATGTACAACACACACAATGGTGTCTGAGACTTTTTATGTTTATGAATGCAGTTCCAGATTCTGCCATCTGTGACTTCGTTTCTCCAATATTCCATACACCTATGTCCTTTCCAGAGGCTGAGTCTTTGCTTGTGATGAGGAGGAACAAAACCAAAAGAGAATCTGAGCGGTTTCATTGCTCTGTTTCTCTCATCCCTCTTCTCTTGAGAACTAGTATTTCTGGCTTTGTTTTTCTTTTCTTTCTTTCTCTTCCCCACCCCCTGAAAGATTTCATACAATGGTCTTGACAAGGAGCTGACCAAAGTGCTTCCTCTAATATCCATCATTTCAAACTCTATTCCTCTTTGGAAGAATGATAGAACTTATTTTCCAGAGATGACCACAATGGTGTTTCCCATGTCCCATGTTCTTTGACATTCTTCCATGCAGAATGGGTATATGTCCCTCCATCTGAATCTGGGCAGGCCATGACTACAGTCAAAGTGATGCTACCTTACTTCTGAATGTCCTGTACTCAAGCCTTGATCATTTTGAATGTTGATTTCTGTGATCTGGTTACCACACTCTGAGCAAGTCCAAAAGAGAACACACAGGAAGACCATGAAGATACATGCACATATAGGAGTTCTATCATCAGGCAAGCTAAGGTGTCAGAGAAAGCCATCATCCATCATCATATAAATGAAGAAAGCCTCCAGATGTTTCTGGTCACTAGCAGTCAAGTCACTTCTTGAGACATCTTTTCAGCTGAAGTCTTAGAGAACCTCAAGCAGAGACAAGACATTCTTGTTTCCTGTCTGAATTTCTAAACCACAGTAACAGTGATCATAATAACATGGTTGTTTCTGGCCCTGCGAAAGCAGGTGGGGACAATTCTAAAGCACCTATTAAAATATGGTTGACTTTCTCAGAGCTAAAAGGTGAAAAATAATTATACCTTTAAAGACCTTGCCATTTCCAGATGCTGCCACAGCTGTATTTTAATATTCCCATCCTATGACAAGGGTGAATCTTGCTATGTACTTCTTATCTTCTCCTTACATACCAGTGCTGTCAGTGCCATTGTCAATTTTACATGTAAATGAGCCCATCCATCACTCTTCACTGCAGCAACTCACTTCGAAGCCTGCCATAGAGTTGCACCATTAAATCTCCCTGCTTTACAATATATATCATGACATATTTGACATCAATCAGCTGTGTCAGCCTGCTCACTGCATAAACTAGCTCCGCATCCTCTCTGCACAGGGTGATTAAACTTGTTTGGGGCAGCTTCCTGATTATGGTGATAAATGGTGATTCACTTCTGATTCTTTCTGCTGCTACCTGTTCATGACCTCTGCCCTTCAAAGAGGTAGGGGCCAGTGAAAAATGTACTCTGGAATGCTAATTTGTACACTTGGGTTCATATCTTGATTTTTACTATTACTTCTTTGGATCTGGGTTATGACTCAGATATTTTTAAATGTGGATGTGAAGTAGCATCCTTTGTCATGTTATGTGAACACAAAGATGAGCACTTCTAGTTCTCTAGGGACAGTGCTGGCTTCTGCCTAGAAGAAATGGATAAACCAGGATAGTGTTTCTCCAGTGATGGTGACTAGCCACATGCCCCCTAGATCCTGGATGTTGTGTGTGATTTCCAGCTGCTTAGCTCTAAATATATCCCATACCTTACTCAAAAAGGCAAATCAGAATTCATATGCATGAAAATGACATTTTTATAAGGACATTCTGGAATCTGTTCTATTTGATTTTTTCCATAGTTCATTTGCAAACTTTAGTACTTTATTTTTCAAATTAACAAATTGCTTGTGACTTGCTGGATGTTGTATCACATCAGCCACTTGAGTGCAACATACCAGTATGACATTCCAGTTGGAATTCATTTGACTAGATGATACCCCCTCTTTTTCCTCAACTGAGAACCCTAAGATAATTTTAGTAATAGGAAGAGATATTCCTGTGAACTGCTAGGCTATCCATCTGGTTACTCCAAAAGTCCTTCTTCCCTCCTTCTGTTTAGTCTCAGATAACAACTACTTTTGCTTCCTGGTACACTGACCAAGCCATCTGCTGACCAGCGAAAGCCGTATCAATTGTGTGTGCTCCACAGAACATCTTTTAGACAGTAGATCAGAGGGGTCTTTGAACCCAACAAAACACAGAGTTAGTAAGCATTCTTTATCCACACTTACTCTGTTCAGCCAAAGAACTCGGACCTGTATACCTACATACCACTCTTTCTGAATTCTATCAGTCTGGTTTCTTAAACCTGTTTAAAATTATTTCATTCATCTACCAGAGTCCCTAGTTGTTTGTCCAAACCAGAGAGTATAGATCCATCTGGAAGAAGCAGAGAGGAGAATTGGGTTATTGATATGTAGCCAGGAACTGGATTTCATGTCACATTTTCTAGGTGCCCATGACAAATTAAGGCATCTTGGGGTGGGGGGGTGGTGTGTGGCAGAAAGTGAAGAGAAAATATAAAGGAACATGGAGATATAAACAGGAATAGAGAAATTCTGAGTGGGTGAGTTCAGCTGGTCTCATGAAGCAAATGCAGGCGAGCTGAGAAAGGGAGGGAGGAGAAAGCAGACAGTAGAGGAGGGGCAGGCAGGGAACAAAGGGAGAAAGTTAGCTTCTTGCTTTCATTCTTGGGACATCCAGAGTAATGAACCCTCTTTCTAGAGAAGATGAATGGGCAGCTGTAGAGATTATGAGTGAGGTTTTATTGCAGATCAATAAATCTGTGTCACAGATTCCCATCTGGAGGGAGTTTTAATTTAAAGGAAAGAGTGATGAGCTCACAAAGACAATAAATCAAAAAGTTTTATATTCACGTATGCATTAACCTTCTATAAAAACACACATGGACGTCAGGCAGGAGTTTGGAAACAAATCTTGTGGGTGATTCGGAAGGACAGCCACTGGAGCCCAATAGCTTGACTGCCTTTGGGACACAGTCAGGAAAGCTACTACCTCACTTGGCACTGTGTCTCACATCTCTGACAAGAACTGAGGGGAAGTGAGGATTTATACTGGCACTGTTAACAACAATTCCTGGTTGTCACCATATCATGGTTTCTTCAGATCAGAATCACGGAGAGTTCTCCAAAAAACAGAAAGGAGATATCACAGCAACAAAAGTGAGATAGCAGCTGGGAAGAGAAGGTATTGAGACACATATCTAGGAAATTCAGAAACTGTGCTTGAACTCAATTTAATGTGCTGGGCATAACTCTGCAACATGGCTACTGTGCCCCATGTCTTAGAGTTTCCTCTCCATGCGATGGTCCCCTAATTAGATGAATGACATGGAAGCATTTGACTGCTTCACAAAAGGCATAATCATGAATACAAATGGCAGTCAACTTCCTGCAGCCTGTAGACAGGCAGAGCACTAGGGCAGGATATGGAGAAGAGCATCAGCTACCCAAAATCCCCCTCAAAAGCCAGTATGATAGAGTGAAGAGCTGCTTATTTGCTAACCATTTGGTGCCACTCTTTTATGGTGCTGTAGACAGTGACACTATTCTTTCAAAGACAGCGGTTACAGAGGACTTATAGGGATGGAGTGAAAGATGTTAACCACTGAAAGTGTATGGCCAATCAATACCCCTATCTTTTTCCCTGCATAAGTGTACTAGTGCTGATGTAGACACTTATCACATTGTTGTTCTTAAGTGCCGTTGAGCCTTTTCTGACTCATAGTGACCCCATACAGGGTTGCCAAGGAACAAATGGTGGGCTTGAACTGCCAACCTTGTGGTTCACAGTCCAGTGCTGATCATACTTATCACACACATATACATTTATTCCTTAATGTTCAAGCACATAAGAACTGAGGCATACTGCTCTAATTACATCATCCTTGCTCAGTAGATATAATGAATTTTGTATTAGAAATAAGAAATTGAGATACAAACGGATCAAGAAGCTCAAATGCATGCAAGTCCAGATACGTGTTCTCTCACTACACAGGCCTTTTGTCTTGTCCCATGGGGCCTCCTGGTGTTTTCTTTATGTGTATATGTGCATGCTTATATACACATGACTACTTTCTCTATTTTCAACATAATTATTGCTATTACCCAAACTATGTGGGCTGCTCCACAGCCTGATGATTTAGTACAGATTTTTCATGAGCTGCTGCTCATAACTGGGAATGCCTTCTCTATCCCCATACAGAATCTAAAAACACCAAACGCACAAATTCCCCTCTCTTACATTTTCCCTGACCCTCACCAACTCTACCTAACAGAACTGACTCTTCTTTCGTTTGAACCTTGTGTTTGTCTCTGCCAGAAGACTTTCTTTTCTCTGTATTAGACATCCTTACAGGTATGACATCTTTATGTTCACAGGAATTATGTCTTATTTATACTTAATTATACCATACCATATAATAATAACATGCCATATAATAAATATACCATAATCCTGATGTGGCACTGGAGGTTTATGTGCTGGACTGCAAAGTTGCTTTGTACTGCAAGGTCATGGTTCAAGCTCAGTAGCTACTTCTTGGAAACCCTATACATGGTCTCTATGGATCAGAATTGACTTGACAGCACTTAACAACAATAACAACAAATACCATACTTAGCATGCTATGTTGCACACTTATAAATGTTTGCTAAAGGTAGTTGGAATATTTTTTCCACTAATAATATTTTAAGAAGGGAAAGTAAGCACTGATAACAAACAAAAGGCGAATTTACTGAACCACAGAAGTGCAGAGTACCCTAATCTATGAAGACTTGCAACTCCTGAATACCTGTTGTACAGTCTACGACTCCCCTTCACATACTACCTCCACCAACTTAAGCCATCACCACGTATCCACTCATGAACATTTATGAGGCCAGCTCATAAATCCCACTGGAAAGATGAGTAAAGAGAGTCAGAGAGCATGGCTCAGCTCTGGAGACCTGCGGAGTCAGCAAAGTAGCTAAAATAGATCCCTAGCCTTCTGACTCATTACAGTCTAACCTTAACTTGGAAATCTTCTAAATAAAATTCAAGGGATAATGTCTCCTAAGGTGTTCATCTTCAGTTTAAAATTTCTCTTTATGACCTCACCATGGGTACATTGAAAGTGGGTGTCAATTTTAGAAATAATTGTGAAATCATTAGTAATCTTCCTTGTCTGAACATAAAAGGGAGCACGTGACTCCATATGATAAACACTGGACTGCGAATCACAAGGTCTTCCGTTCAAGCCAGCCAGTAGCTCTGCACAGAAATATGAGGCTTTCTGTTCCTTATAAGATTTAAAGCATTGGAAATCCAATGCAGGGCTAGAATGAGTCTGAATTGACTTGATAACACTTATTAATAACTACATGAACATACAAAGTCTGAAGAGTCCACATATAATCCTGATATAAATGACTTCATGTACACTCATATCATAGGAGCTCAGTGACTCTGTAGAATAAGTACTGGACTTCAAACTATGAGGTCAGTGGTTCAAGCCGACCAGTCTCTGTATGAGAGAAAGATGAAGCTTCCCACTCTCATGAAGATTTACAGTTTTGGAAACCCTAATCAGGATCATTATGAATTGGAACATACTCTATGACATTTAACAACAACAACAATCATCAGAATGATCTGAAAAAAAGATGCAAAGTAGAAAATGCTGATAGTAACAATAAAAGCAATGTTGTTGTTGCTAAATGTCACCAAGTTGTATCCGACCATAGTGAACCTATCTGGAGTTTCTGAGGAGCACAGTGATTTGAACTGCCGACCTTGCAATTCAAGCTGACCTTGCTTTTGGTCCAATGTATTATCCCACAATGCCATACCAGGACTCCTAAATAAGAGCAATTGTTGTTGTTGTGTGCCGTGGAGTTGGTTCCGACTCACAGCGACCCTGTACAGGGTTTCCAAGGCTGTAAATCTTTACGGGAGTAGAAAGCCTCATCTTTCTCCCACGGAACGTGTGGTAGTTTTGAACTACTGACCTTGCGGTTCACAGCCCGATTCATAACCACTATGCTACCAGAGCTCCTTTAATAAGAGCAATAGCAAATGTTTATTAAATACCTGATGCTACAGTGCTTACGTGCTCATCTGCTAACCCAAAGTTCAACTGTTTGAAGACAACAGTTGCTCTGTGGAAGAAAGCTGTGGCATTCTATTTCCATAAAGATTTACAACCTTGGGAACTTTAAAGGCCAGTTCTACTCTATCTCATAAGGTTGATATGAATCAGAATCTACTTTACAGCAGTGAATTTGGGTTTAGGTTTATGTTTTCAACACTTCTTGAGGCACTGGGAATACAATGCTGAGTGAATCCAAGTTCCTTTTCTCACAGAGCTTGCATTACATGTCAACATTACACCATCATCAACAACTAATATTTACTATAACACAGGCACTCTTTTTAGCTTTACAATTGCAATATTAAAAGTGGTCACTATAAACCCTTGGTAGAGATTTAAAAACTGGGCAGTGAGAATTTAAGTAATTTGCATGATGACACAAATGGACAGTATGAACTTAGAGCCTCAGTTGATAATTTTTCTCTATAAGGTTTTTCCTATTAGTTTCTTCTCTCTCTTTTAATTTTTACGTTCTCTTATCACCATTATCCTATTAGGGAAAACTTTTTCTGAACTTTTGAAGTAGTTTTGTAAATAGGTTCCTTGCCTTCAGTCTTTCTGTTTGCATCATGCTGCAGCTATAATGACTTTGTAAAAAGGCTAATAACTGTCTCCAAATATTTCAATGGCTCCTTATTACCTCTCAGATAAAGTCCTGATTCCAAGTATACTATTCATGACCTCAAAAGTCTGGCCAAACTTACACTTTCCATCTTGATTCCATAACTACTACTAAGATTCCTGTAAGTTGCAACTTTGAGGGAGGAAGTGGGCAGTGTCATTCTTCCTTATCCACTTGGACTCTTCCTGTGACTAGGCTGTTCTGTTCTCTTGTATTTTTACAGATACCCTGTGTTTCTTTCAAAGGGCAGCCTATATATTACTTTCCTCCTAAACACAACTTCAGTGCCCCATCCTTGCCCCATCTATAGTCTAATTTAATAAATACATTCACTGTAGTCACCAGATAGAATGCACAGAAATCAAATTGACTACTTCTGTAGGGAGAGACAATGGAGAATTTCAATATCATCAACTAAAACAAGGCTAGAAGCCAACTGTGAAATAGAACATATGCAAATAAAGCTGAAGCTGAAGAAAATAAAAACAAATTCCACAAAAGCCAAAATATGAGCTTGAGTATGTGGTTGTTATTAAGCGACACCAAGTTGGTTCCAACCCATAGTGACCCTGTATAGTGTTTCTGAGGAGTGGCTGGTGACCTTGAACCGCCAATCTTGTGGTTTAAACGATTTTGCATTCCAGTGCATTAACCCACAATGCCACACTAAGACTCTAAACTTGAGTATATCCCACCTGAATTTAGAGGGCGTCTCAAGAACAGATTTGATACATTTAGTGCTAATGACTGAAGACCAGAAGACATGTGGAATGGCATCAAAAATTTCTTACATGAAGAGAGCAGAAGGTAATTCAACTGAGAGGATGGAAAGCTAAGACAAAAATGGACATCAGAAGAGATTCTGAAACTTGCTCTTAAATGTGGAGAAGCTAAAGATCCTGGAAGAAATGATGTATAACAGCTGAACAGAAAATTACATAGGTAAGCTTGAGAAGGCAAAGCAAAATATTATAATGAAATGTGCAAAGAACTCAAGTTAGAAAAACAAAAAGTAAGAACACATTTCTTAAGATGAAAGAACTGAAGAAAAATTCAAGCCTCGGATTGAAATACTGAAATATTCTATGTGCAAAATATTGAATGATGGTGGAAGGAATACACGATTAAAAGAAGCTAGAAGGAGGTTCCGGTTTTGGCAGTGGCAGAGACAGCCAGGTAGGAAATGCTTTGTGAGGGAGGGAGGGATTGAAAACCCAAAGAAGTTGCGCTCATGGAACAACACCAGAGCTCTGGATCTAGCACAAGGTCCAGAGTGTCAGTTTCCTGCACACACAAGTGGAAAAATCATGATATAAAGGAAAATGCATACTGCAAGTTAGGAATCACTCAAGATGGGACTCCCTCTGTAGCCACCCTGCCTGGGTGGAGTTCAGACATTGGGGCTACAGCCAGACCAGCACAAGGAACCGGCACTAAAAGTGGTGCAGTGACATTTTCAAAAGGAGGTGCAGGGGATCATACACATTTTTTCCTCCTATTCCCTGTTGCACCTTCTTTGCCAAGCCCAGATGCCTTCAGGCAGGTGGGTGCACAGCCCCCAAAAAAGTCCAGCACTGAGCCCACAGTTTTCCCACAGCACAGAGAGAAAGAGCTTGGCGGCTGCTTATGACGTCAACATCGGGGTCGCAGCCCTAAAATTAACTGTACAGGACCCTTTACTCTGGCCTATCTAGCAAGAAAAAAGTAGACCCATGAGGCCTGACAGACAAACCATGTGAACAATCTGTAAAACCCCAATATAAAAGGATGCAACTATCTCAAGAATTACACTGTGCGCACACAGATACCTAACTGACCTACAGAGACAAAAATAGTAGACAATCTTTCTTCCATTAACTTCTCAATATCTGTCTGCACATCTGTAAGGTGGTGACTAGAGAAGGGGCCTGATTGAGCAGACACCCCTACCCACTGCTGGAGGCTTCTACAGGGCACACACACTGCCTGTGTAGCAAGGCAAATGGATAGTCAGCCACAGTTTTATTTTTGTTTCAAAGTGGTGGTTTTTGTCTCTGCTTTTATATTGCTTCTGCTTTTGGTCCTTTTGATCACACATTTTTCCTGGAGGTGGGAGCTTTTTCTTCCTACAGTACCCAAGAAGAGTCAGCAATCGTGGCCATATAGCCAACCTACAAGCATACCCCATAATATTCCACCATTGAGACAAGAGCCAATAACACTTGCTAAACATTACATGTGAAAAGGGAAGCCTATCTCCTGATCATATCCACCAGGAGACACTGGCAAGCTTAATAACACAACAACAAACATTCAATTAAGCATTAAAAAACCCACACAGCTATTGGAAATGACAAACAAAACACAACAAAAGATCTCAAAATATGTCCAGAAACAAAAAAGAGTAACTGAGACAAATGAGCTGGATACAGACAAAGGTACCCCAGAAGAGGAAGTGCAGGTTTTGGATTTGCCTGAGAAGGAATTCAGAAGAATGATATGGGAACAAATTCAAATGCTCTGAAAAGGGGTGTAGGAAAACAAGGACGAAGTCAGAAAAGTATTACAAGAGCAATCAAACAAGATTGATATAGCATTGGAAACAATTCAAAACCTGCAAAAAGAGGTCCAGATGATTAATAATAAAATATCACAAATGGACAACACACTGAAAGGGCAAAGGAGCAGAATAGAAGAGATGGAAGCCGGAACTAGTAAGCTGGAAGACAAATCTCTCAATACTGCTAAGATAGAAGAGCAAGCAGAAAAAAAAGATTAAAAAAAAAATCTGAAGAGAGTCTAAGGCTCATGCTGGATAACATGAAGAGGAAAAACTTAAGAATTATTGGCATTCCAGAACAGGAAGAATCAAAGAAGTCCATAGAAGAGATAGTGGAAGAGTTTCTGGAAGAAAATTTCCCTAACATAATGAAAGATGAGAAGATAAACTTTCAAGAATCCAAATGTACTCCAGGAAGGATAGACCCAAAAAGAAAGTCACCAAGACATATAATAATCAAGGTCTCCAAAATAAACAACAAGGAGAGAATCCTAAAAGCAGCCAGGGAGAAGAGAAGTGTCACTTACAAAGGCAAGCAAATCAGATTAAGCTCTGACTTTTCAGCAGAAACCGTGCAGGCAAGAAGGCAATGGGGAGACATATACAAAACCCTAAGAGAAAAAAACCTGCCAACCAAGAATTATCTACCCAGCAAAACAATCAATCAAATATGATTGTGCAATCAAAACATTCCAAGATGAACAGAATCTAAGAGATTTTGTCAAAACCAATCCAGCACTTCAAAACATCCTAAAGGGAGTTCTTTGGACTGAACACCAACAAGAACATACAACAACCAGAGATTGACAGGCGTGGCAGCACCACCTGGAACTCAGTTGACAGATAGTAGAGTTCAGAACAGTAAAAAACTACAACAAATCCAAAGGAGCTGGGAGGTCAACCAAAGATCAAAATAATATCGATGTCAAAGAAGGGATAAA
>NW_006408676.1:1513251-1514438 GCF_000296735.1 Chrysochloris asiatica | reverse complement strand
AGTTTTCATTGCTCATTTTTTTAGGAATTAGATCACCAGGTCCTTAGAGCTTAGTTGAAGCTCAGTTGAACTCTATACACCATGATGACCCTGCTGGTATTTGGAATATCAGTGGCATAGCTCATAGCATCATAACAATATACAAGCCACTACTGTATGACAAACCGATAGACACATGATGATACTGAGTAGTTGTTATTGTTAAGTGCCATTGACCTTAATAGTACAGGTTTCCCAAGGAGCACCAGTTGGGTTTGAACCAGTGATCTTGTGGTTCATAGTCCAGTTCTTATCCTATAGTGCCGTGCCAAGTGTGTAATGTAATATACTCATGTAATACTCCATATTAAAGAGCAAGGGAAAGAACCACATTATCATCCCAACTGACAGAAAAGGCATTATATAAAAACCAGTGGTATTTCTTAATACAAAGTTCCCCAAGAGATAGGAATAAAAAGGGTGTTTCTCAATATTATTAAAGGCATTTATGAAAAAAATCAATAACCAACTTTACACTCAATGGGAAACGACTAAGAGCTTTGTCATTAAAAATAGAAACAAGACAAGGATTTCTGCTCTTACCATTCCTATTCAATATTGTATTGAAAGTCCTATTCTGAGTATTAAGGAGAGAAAAAGAATTACAATGCAAACATCTTGAAAAGAAGATGTATAACTAACTGTCTCTGTTCACAGAAGACAGGATCCAGTATACATATATTGAAGAAAATACTAAAGAACCCACTAAAAAGTTTCTAGAGTTAAAAAAGGAATTTAGGATGGTAGCAGGGTGCCCATTCAGCACATAAAATTAGTTGATTTTTTAAAAATATGCCATCAGTGCCAAACCTGAAAAAGAGGAAAAGAAATTGTCTTCATTGCATATAAGAGAATAAAATAAGTAGGACTAAATTCGTGTAGGGATGTGAAAAAAGTATTAAACACAGCTAAAAATGTTTAAAGCATACCTCAAAAAATTGTAAAGCCATTTTGTATTCATGAACATGAAGACCTAACATAGTCAAGATGTCAATACTTAAATCACCCAAAAAATTACCTGAAGTAATTTATTGATTTGATGAAATTCAGATAAAAATTGCAATAGCACTTTCTTTTACAGAAATAGAAAAACAAATCTTCTACTTTATATTGCAGTGTAATAGGCCCCAAATAACCAAAGCAATTTT
>NW_006408676.1:1489962-1491518 GCF_000296735.1 Chrysochloris asiatica | reverse complement strand
AGAAAAATTGATGCATTTGAGTTACAATGTTGGAGAAGACTACTGAAAGTGTTATGGACTGCCAGAAGAACAAACAAATCTGTGTTGGAAGCAGTATGGTCAAAATGCTCCTTAGATGTGAGTATGGCAAAATGTCATTTCTTAATAGTTTGGACATGTTGTCAGAAGGGACCAATCCTTGGCGGACACCATGCTTGGTAAAGTGGAGGGTCAAAGAAAGAGGAAAAGCCCCAACAAGATGGATTGAAATAGTAGCATCTACAGTGGGCTCACACATAACAACAAGCTTGAGGATGGCACAGTACCAGGCAGTATTTCATTGGGTTGTGCATGGGGTTGCTATGAATTAGAACTGAACCAATGGCAACTAACAACAAATTATATATAAGTCTACAGTCTATATCTTGATTATAATATCATTGTCCAACAAAAGCTAAGCAATGATTAAGCATGTTCAAAGAAGAATTGATGTCTTTGAATTACAGTGTTCTGGAACAATATTGAAGAATGAACAAATCTGCCTTGGAAAAAATATGAACAGACTGCACCACTGAAGTGAGGCTATCCAGGCTCTGTCTCATGTATTTTGGGAATGTTATCAGTAGGAACCAGTCCCGGAAGAAAGACACCCTGCTTGATACAGTAGAAGGTCAGCAAAGAAAAGAGAGTTCTTCAATGAGTTGGATTGACACATTGAGCTAAAACATAGGAACCACTGGGAGGATGAGGCAGGACCAGGCAGTGTTTAGTTATGTTATACATAGGATCACTATGCGTCAGAACCAACTTGACAGCACCTAACAGCAGCAATAAATATCGTGGTGTGATGTTGCTGGATAATAATACACTAGACCACAAAGTCAGTTTTAACTGGAAGGTCAGTGGTTCAAACTCACCAGAAGCTCCTTGGAAACCCTTCACAGAGTTACTATGAGTCAGAACCGGCTCAAAGGCACTTAACAACAACAGTGGATTATGTATTTGTCTTTTCATTAAGTTTGTGAATTTAAAAGCAAAGAGTATATGCAATGCATCCTATAATCCCTGCAATACTTAGCACAGTGACTGGACTATAACAAGAGCTAAATATGTTTTGATTGAATTGAATCTGGTTTTTCTTGTGTCAGAGTATATCACATTTGTGATATGCCAAGCACTATACTAGATTCAAGGATGTGGAAACAAACTCTGGGATTAAGAACTTCATATGTTTGTTGATGATTGTTAATTAATTTAGCATTCTTTTTCAGAAGAGAAAAAGAAAGTTCAGAAAGTTTTAAATTTGTTCATTGCTAGATACTTTTAAGATCCTGAGTTTTCAGTGCATAAAAAAGCATTCATGCTTGAGACCAACATTTTTTCAAGAATTTTTGTCTTTCTCTCTCTTTATGTATGGTGGTGGTGATGGTGGTTATATGCCGTGGAGTCAGTTCTGATTCATAGCGAGGCTGTAAATCTTTACAGGATTAAAAAGCCTCATCTTTCTCCCATGGAACAGCTGGTAATTTAGAACTGCTAACCTTGAGGTTCACAGCCTGATTCGTAACCACTACGCT
>NW_006408676.1:1471342-1489716 GCF_000296735.1 Chrysochloris asiatica | reverse complement strand
AATATGTTTACCTGTGCTTTTTTGGCTACACAAAGGCTTTTGATTGTGTGGATCATGACAAGCTATGGACAACATTGCAAAGTAAGTCTTCCAGAACACTTAATTGTGCTCATGAAGAATCTGTACATGGACCAATAAGCAGTTGTTTGAACAGAATATGGGAACACTGAATGGTTTCAAATTAAGAAAGGTGTGCGACAAGGTTATATTCTTTCACCATACTTATTGAACCTATATGCTGAGCATATAATCCAAGAAGCTGGGTTATATGAAGAAAAACGTGGCATCAGGATTGAAGGAAGACTCATTAACAACCTGTGATATGCATACAATACAAATTTCCTTGCTGAAAGTGAAGAAAACTTAAAATATTTACTGATGAAGATCAAAGAGCACAGTTTTCGGTATGGATTGCATCTCAATGTAAAGTAAACAAAAATCCTCACCATTGGACTGATAAACAACATTCTTATTAATGGAGAAAAGATAGAAGTAGTCAAGGACTTTATTCTTCTTGGCTCAACTAGCAACTCTCATGGAAGCAGCAGCCAATAAATCAAGCGATGCATTGCATTAGGCAAATCTGCTGCACAAGACCTTTTTAAAGTGTTGAAGAGCAAAGGTGTCAGCTTTAGGAATAAGGTGCGCCTGACCCAAGCATGATATTTTCAATAATCTCATATGCATGGGAAAGCTGGACAGTAAATAAGGAAGATCGTAGAAGAATTGATGCTTTTGAGTTATGGTGTTGGAGGAGAATATTGAAACTAGAGTTTCAGTATTCTCCTCCAACACCACAACTGAAATGCATCAATTCATCTATAGTCTTCTTTATTCCCTCTCCATCTAGTTGTTGTTTTTAAGTGCCATCGAGTCTGTTCCAACTCATAGTGACCCTATATAGGGTTTCAATGGAGTGGCTGGTAAGTTTGAACCACTGATCTTGCAGTTCAAACTGATCCTGTGGCTCAGTGCTTATCCTACAGTGACACACCAGGACTCCTGTCCAGTTACATATATATGTATATAATTTGGTGTTATGTGGCATGAAGTCAGTTCCAACTCATAGCGACCCTGTACAGTGTTTCTGAGGCTGCAGATCTTTATGGGATCAGAAAGCCTCATCTTTCTCCTGTGTATCAGCTGATAGTTATATATATAACTACATATATATATGTTCAATTACAGCATGGAACTTATCAGGAAATATAATACCTTATTTATCTCATTGGCCACTTAAAGGACTATTGTCAAGTCAATGCCATTTCATTTTTTTCAGGCTTATAATGACATAGCCAACAGTTCTCACAGAGAAGATGAGTGACTTTTCTGTTAAAACTAAACTGAAATGATGGATGTCAAATATGATTTTCTAACAGAAAATAATTGCTATCATGTATGTTACATTACTCACCAAAAATGTCATCATTTTATAAGCATGACAATTTTGTACAAGTAATACAACTGTATTCAGTTAAAAATATAAATCTTTCCAAACCAGTTTGTTCTAATTAATTCAACAAACATTCTTTGAGCAACCAAATTATCCCAGGAGCTCTGGTAGTCACTTTTGGAAAGAGAGATGTGAATAAGATATTAGTCTTCCTTCCACTGGGAGCTTTGTTCTATTATTGACAGAAAGAAAAGGACATGCCAGTCTGTGCTAAAGGTCATAAAATGGTAAGTACTTTAAAGAAGAAAAATATTAATTAACATTTATTGATAATTTACTATGTTCCAAGGATATCATCTTTGGTAGGGTGGAAGGTCAGAGAAAAAGAGGAAGACCCCCAACGAGATGGATTGGCCAGGTGGCAGCATCAATGGACTCAAGCATGGCAACAATAGTGAGGTTGGCCCAGGATATGGCAGTGTTTCATTCTACAGTACATAGGGTCACTGTGAGTTGATACTGACTCGATGGCACCTAACAACAACAAAAAATGTTATCACAGAAACTTTTATAAGTATTGTCAATTTTGCAAGGTGAGTTATTGTATTAGAGTAATATAAAGAAAACCAATTTTAAAAAAATGAACCAGGCTCTTTATCTAAGACCAAATTCATATATGGACCTAATAACTAATAGTTATGTTGCTTCTGTGTTTGGAGTTCACACACACAAAGACACAAATAATAATAATAAGATGAATGATTAAACTTGATAAAAAGCGATCAAGGGTTTATTGTGGTAGAAGATATTTGCACTGGCTACAATTTTGGCAAGTGGATTACAGATCTAGAAGGAAAAAGCAGAGCAATAGTGAAGAGAGGAGATTCGAACATATGTCTATGGAATAACAAATATTCCTGATGGGCTGGAATGTGAAGTCTGGTCACTGACTCCATGTTTATAGATGTTGGGGCTGTGAAGATGAATAAGGTAATCAAGGCAGTCTGAGTTTTATAGAAGCATATCTTATTACAAGATTCTTCAGGAGCAGAGAGAGAAGAGAATGGCTGTCTTTTGTGAGGAGAGAAAATTTCTTGCAGAAGGCAGAATCCTTGATGGAGTTTGAAAGATTATAAAGAGTTTGTCTGATTAGCAAGAGAATTGAGTAGAGTCGGATGGGGTGGGAAAGAGAATGAAAAGTCTAGCAGAAGGAAAAGCAGGATCAAATTGAGAGGCCCCAGCAAGTGTGACATGCTCAGGAAACTAGTGGGGAAACTGTGTGGCATGAGTATTTGGTGCATGTGGATATGGAAAAGGTGAAGATTTGAATTAGGCTAGATCAAGTATCCAGGTTAGGAGTTTGACCTACTTCCCTTTATCCCTGCCTGAAAAAAGAATTTGGACTTAAATTGTCAGGCAAAGGAGGTACTGGTAATTGTTTCTGACTAGGAAATGTCAAGGTCAGAACTATGTTTTGGGAAAACATTAAGGGCAAGAGGCAGTATGGAAAAAGATGAATTAATTGGTCATTCTAATAATTTGAAGGATATCATGCTTGGTAAGATGGAGGGTCAGAGAAAAAGAGGAAGACTCCCAACAAGATGGATTGGCCAGGTGGCAGTATTGATGGACTCAAGTGTGGCAGTGGTAGTGAGGTTGGCCCAGGATAGGACATTGTTTCGTTCTGCTGTGCATGGGGTCGCTATGAGTCGGTTCTGACTTGATGGCACCTAACAACAACACCAATAATTTGAGAAATACTATAATACTGAGCCCTGTTGTGGCATTGTAAGATAAACACTGGCCTGGTAAGCAACAGATAGGTAATTCAAACTCACCAGTTACTCCTGGAAACCCTATACAGGGTAGCTATGAGTCAGAACTGACTTGACAGCACTTAACCACACACAACAACAACGGGGGAGTGTGGTGGCTCCATACAATAAGCACTAGACTGCAAACCATAAGGCCCGTGGTTCCAGCATGCCAACTGCTCTGCGGAAGAAAGATGAGGCTTTCTGCTCCCTCAAAGATTTTGAGTTCTGGTGTGGCACTGTGAAATAAAGCACTGGACCACAAGGTCCCTTTGAACCAGAAGGTCAGCTGTTCAAACTAACCAGCTGCTCCTTGGAAACCCTATACAGGGTCACTATGAGTTGGAACCGACTACAAGACAATACCAACAAAACTAGGACAGAGGTGGTAGTGCTGAGGAGTGGGAAATTATACTATTTAAAATAAACAGATCAACAGGCCTGAGCCAGATTTTATGTAGGGACAAGGGAGAGAAAGCAGGTGACATTGTGCTTGCTGGCAACTGTAAGTGTGGGATTAGATTTCAGAATAGGAGTCAAAGCTGAAAACAGATTTAGGCATCATTCCAACAGAGGTGATAATTGAACAGTGGGAGGTGATAAGAACACCCAGGAAGAGAGTATATAAAAAGAAGAGAAAAGGGCCAAGGACAAAACCCAGATGAATACATTCACTTGGGGATATAGGAAGGAAATGGAGCCAAGGAGGGTCAGAGAGCAAGTGGTCAGAGAGGTAGGAGAAGGACAGGAAAGGACTGCTTCTGGGAGGCAGAGAAGAGGAACTTCAAAGTAAGGAGCAGTAGATGGTCAGGAGTGATAAGCAGCACAAAAGAGTAGGTTGAGATTGAGATTCAGCCAGTTTATTTAGTAATTAGTAAATGAGTGAAAAGCTTAGGAGAAGAGTTGGTAAAGAATTTTATGATGAGAAAGCAGGTGGAAAAGTATTGAGGAGCATAAGTTGGTGGTAAACATGAAATGAAGCATGCTTTCTCACAAACTTTGTCAAATGAAAGGAAGAAAAATACACCATTGAGTTAACCTCACAATTCTGCTGTCAGGAATTTTTTTCTTTTTTTACATTTTCCTTACTTGCTGTGTTACAGCTCTGTGAAATATTTGGGAACTCTGGATGCCAGGTAAATAAAGTGTTATAATGACTTGCAGATGTCTCAGATGCATGACCTTCCTGAATAATAAGGGTTGAGTCTCCAACTTCCCCAGGGCTCATAGTCACATACTCAACAAATTAGTCTCTTTCCTAAGTAACAGGCATTCTTTCTCAATTCGCAACAGCAGCAAAGGATATTGTGCAACATAATGGATAAGCCTCAATCAATAATCCAATGAACAATTTTATAAAGTGGGAGAAAATAACACTGTTTTTGTTTCTCTCTCTCGTTTTGCAGTTTCTCGGGCTGTTGTTAGCCATGTGAAGTGCAGGAAGAAAGACTAGCATAGCTCTCTGTACAGAAAGCATGCTCCTATTTTTGCCACTGCTTTCTGCACTGCCAACACATACCAAAACTTGATCAACAAAACAGTAGCAGAGCTGTGAGACTCAGGACAGGCAGCTTAAATTCAGAGAAAGAATCGATAGCAACAGCTACAACCCTGTTTGAAGCTAAGTTCCCTCAGTAAAATGAAAAGAGATAAGAGAGGATGGGGGAAAGGAACAAGAAAAAGAAACAGGACAAAAAGCTGATATTAATTCTAAATAGGAGATTTTTTTCTGAAATGCATTACCACTCTTAAAGAAAATGAATAGGCTTTCTTCCCATATTTATTAAATTTCTGTGATTCTCTAATTTAAGAGACTTTTATTTTCAATTGAAAGATGAAAATCTTCAGGCATATTTCATGAAGAGAAGATCTCTATTATGTATTTTTTGTAATGCTTGGAATGATTTCTTGAGGGAAAAGTGAAGATGAGTAGACAATTCCTTGAGTATGAAGGCAGATGTACAGTGAGGTCTGTTTGGACAGTATGGGAACTGGACTTGTTGATTCTGCATAAGGAAAGAAATGTGCAAACGAGGGGCCAGACAGAAAAGGTAAAGTTACCAGGAAGCATTATGGAAAGAGCATGGATGTGTAGTGAGAAGGTCTTGTTCTAGGGCCACCATTAATTACATATGCCATTTAACTATGGTTTTTTCAATTATAATATTGTAGTATAAATAGTTCTCCTTTCTGCACTGTGACAACAAAAGAAGAGATAAAAACATAAAAATGTGCAAAATATATATATATATATAGTTAACATTGGGTGTTGTTAAGTACCATCAAGTCTGTTCCTACCACGGCGACCCTGTATAGGGTTTCTGAGGAGCAACTGGTGATCTGGAACCACCGAACTTGCAGCTCAAGGAGACTTTGCAGTCCAGCGCATTAACCCACAGCACCACACCAGGACTCTATGTTGTTGTTAAGTGCTGTCGAGTCGATTCCGACCCATAGCGATCCTGTATAGCGTTTCCAAGAAGCGACTGGTGAGCTTGAACCATCAAACTTGCAGATCAAATGGCTTTGCAGTCTGGCGCATTAACCCACAGCACCACACCAGGACTCTATGTTGTTGTTGTTGTTAAGTGCCTTTGAGTCGGTTCCGACCCATAGCGACCCTGTACAGGGTTTCCGAGGGTGTAAATCCTTACGGGAGTAGAAAGCCTCATCTTTCTCCCACGGAGCGACTGGTAGTTTCGAACCGCTGACCTTATGGTTCGCAGCCCGATTCGTAACCACTACGCTACCAGAGCTCCTGTAGGTCCATAAAAATACAAGATGTCCTCGTGTGGCACTGCAGGATAAGCACTGTGAGGTTGGTTTGAATTGTAAGGTTGGTGATTCAAATTCACAAGCTGCTCCTCATAAACTCTATACAGGTTCGCTATGAAATGGAACCAACTCAACAGCACTTAATAACAGCAATAACAATATGCTTGAAAGAAGAAGGGAATATTCCTTGGAAAGGACACTTCAAAAATTGAAATGACTTTGTCCTACAACAAAACTCCTAGAGTGCCCCTGCTGAAAGGAAGTCAACTTCTAATGGGAGTGCCAGAACACAAAGCTACAATGGAAAACCAGTGTTCTATGTGAAGGTGGAGTCCTGGAGTGGCGCTGTGGGTTAATGAGCCAGACTGCAAAGCCGTTTGAACTGCAAGTTTGATGGTTCAAGCTCACCAGTCACTTTTTGGAAACACTATACAGGGTTGTTATGGGTCAGAACCAACTTGATGGCACTTAACAACAATGGTGAATGTAGGAATAAACAAGGGATAGAATACCAATGCTGTTGTCCTGTCCCCTTGCTCAGGGAGAACCTACACATCTTAGCTTGGCTGTTTATTCACTTAAAGTAGCAGCTCTCCGGAGGTCCCTAGGACCATCAAGGGACGAGAGCAGAGAGCGGGACCCTACCCAGAGAAGCAGTGATGCCTGAAATGGAGCCAGAGATGATGACGTGGAGCAATGGAGCAGCTGGAGACTTTAGATCCAGAGAGGGAGAGGAACTGTGTGCTGAAGACCTGGGGGGCACGGGGAAGGATTGCATGGAGGGGATTGTAACCATGGCAATGAGACGATATACGATAGAATGAATGTAAAACTAATGTTCTCCCATGTAAACTATCACATAATTCACAATAAAACATTTAAGAAAAAAAAAGTAGCAGCTCCCAATAAGAAATGGATCCAAGTGGACTCTTCTGTACTTTAGAAAGACATATACACTCTATCCACATCTACTGTATTCTGATTTAAAATTTCTGTTTCTGGGGGGAATAACTCCCTCTGTTCTGTTTGTCAAAAATCATCCACCTGGGTGACAGGGATTTAATTTTATGTAGAGGTGACCCATTGAGTGTTGTGCTAATATTCTCCAGTCACTTCTGAATTCTTTAATTCTCCTGACACATTAATTCTAACCCCAAGCTAAAGTGCCCCAACAGCCCTTAGAATCCCCAAACAGAAATTATAGCAATTTCCTATAACCGGAATCAAATTCCAAGTTTGGAGAGCATGGGCCATGTCCTGCCATTAATTCAAACATCTCTGTGAAGAGTGTGGTGGGCAGCTGTGATCCCATTAAAGGGGGCAATTTCAACTCCATTTCCTTGATAAACACACACACACTTGCCCCTAAATTGGGCTTGATAGATTTGATTATTGTAGAGTTTTTGGAGGTTGTGATTTCTGCAGCAAAATTACTGTTTGATGTGCAAAGCCAAATTGCACTTGAAATCTCCTTGCAACCATAGAGGGGGGAGAAAGAAGAGGATGGAATACCTAGCCAATTGCTATCATCCAAGCAGCAGGGAAGTCAAGCTGTTGTATTCAAAATATTTGTTAGGTATGCAGCCAGTGTGTACTGGGAAAACATTCCATGCTCAGGAGCACTAATGATTAAAAGCAGAAAAATCAAATGCTATTTAAACAAAGCAAAATGTATTCATCAAAATTTCTTTAGCGTCTATCAGTCTTTTGTGGGGAAAAGAAAAGATATATCGCCTCCTCTGTGAATACCTGTGGCTCTGTGTTTCTGAATTCCAACTGAGGACATGGGAAACAGGGAAGGATAGAAGTTGAAACTCACAGTTTTAAAGCACATTCTCTAGTCACAGACATAGAATGATAGACTAAACGGCAGCCACAATCTCTTAGCTTGCTTATTTTGATTTGTCTCCAGTAAAACAGAGAACTTCATTTCTTTAGGTAAACTCCACCAGATTAGACAGTGAGGGTTACAATTACTTCCTCAAGCAATGTTCTAACATTCCCAATCTCAAAATCCTTTTGTGTTAGCAAATGTGTTTGTTTTTAAATGTGAGTGCTTAAAAGGAGCATATGTACTACTTCACTCTTGCCCATTCTGCTTGGTTTTCTGCCATGTACATAGAAAATGGAAACGTACTGAGGATCATGAATGTGCCCACACCATTATGTACACTGTCTCATTAAATCTTCCAGTAACCTTAGAGAGGACTATTGTTTTTCCATTTTCAAATAAAGGTAATGAGTTTCATAATAGCTTAAAATAAAAAAAAGGCCAAGGTTTCAAATAATAATAGATGGACTAAGATGCAAATTAAAATCATCTGACTCTAATGTCCACATTCATTCCATTGCACTTGATTGTTGCCATAGATAACTAAAACACATTCAGGGCTTTAATAAGGAAGGTAATTCACAAAGTCAGTTGTAGTAGAATGGTTCCAGTCCTTGATAGAAGAGTCAGAACATAGAAGACAGTGTCAGTATAACGATTGAGGGAGGCTGAAAAGATATGTCATTTCTGTTTATTGTACTGTGGTGGTTTATGTATCACTGTGGTATTGGAAGCCACTGATGATTTAAATACCAGCAGGAGTTCCCATGATGGATAGGTTTTGGTGAAGTTCCCAGAGAAAGACAGACTAGGAAGAAGGACCTCATAATCTACTGGAAATTAGCCAGCAGCAACTTGATGGATCAAAGCAGATAATTGCCTGAGACTCAACATCACTCCATAGATCCATATGGCTAGCCAGGACGTTTAATGGTTTACTCCAGCAATAATTTTGAAACTTTTCTGTGCTAGTCTCCATCTTCATTAGTCTATTTAGATGAAGCTTTCAGAAGTGTCTTCCTCTGTGGATCCAAATCTCCATTAAGAGTATTTAAACACAATTTGCCAACCCAGCAACTGATACAAACTCAGACTGATGATCTATTTCTTTTCCCCTTTCCTTCTTGAAAACTATTTCCCTGTGCCCACTCCAGCCAAGGAGGCATCAGTAGGGTGACAGCTTGTTAGGAACCACTGTTCTATTTAGCTGTCGTTGTATTCAAAGCTGCAGACCAGGTCTTGCCACTTCTAGCTTACAGATATAGCTGAAACTCTGAAGAGTCAGGATGCATTGGACTGAACTCCAAATCTGAAGATCTAGCTCATGGTTTCCCTGCTGTCTCCATGGGGATTAATTACCACTCTTTTCTCCAACTTAGATCCTTTCTTGACTCCTGTCCTGTGTCCTATATATTGCCTGAGGATGTAGAGCAAATAAACCACATTTCTTCCTGCAGGGTTCCTTCTCAATGAGAGAGACGAAGATGCACATTAGCCCAGATAAGAGAGGCCATTGCTGATGAGATCTCTGAAGCCAGCTGAGAGCTCTGTGCAGAGTGTGACTCCCAGTCTGACTCCGATCATTTGCATAAGAAAGTTCAGACCACACTCTCCATTAAGAATCATACAGGATTTTAGGATGGGAGTCTACTTGGGGTATAGTGTATGTAGTCATATTGTTTTCTATGACAATATTCTGAATTGATTATGAAGGTGTAAAATATTGACAAATTTGTTCAATGCATTTTTACTGTTTTGGAATTTTAACTTACAATCAGTTCAACATGTATTTGTCCTACACTAATTTCTGTAAATGTATTGTTGCTGATGACAGACATAACTTCTATTCTCATGAGACATTTAGTAGGGGAACAGTCATTGAACAAGCTGTCAAAAGTTCAATGAGTACTACCATTTGCTTTAGGTTAGCACCCAAATAACTTAAGACAGGTGCACATACAGATGGTTAATTTCGTTCTACAGGGAAGGAAGTTGCAGATATCCTAAATGATCTATAATAGTTTTCCAGAATTCCTAAAGTAGGATATGATACCATATCTATATTCATATTTTGGTACAAGTACATATTGACCACATACTACTTTATGAATATAGATCAATAGGCCTTACATTTTTGAAGGTAAAAGAAGACAGGAAGTTTATTGCCTCTCTTTTTAAGAGGTAGGGAACCTTGTCACCAACACCAGCCATAGTGCTGAACACATAGTAAGTACTCGTTAAATATGTGTAATCAGTCTTTGGATACCTCATTTTGTCACCACTGCTCCCATACCCTCCTCTGGGCTTAAGTGAGGCTATACAAAGGCTATGCAATAAAGCATTTGGAAGTGTCAGATGATCTTAAATGCATCTCCTGCCTATACCTAGATGTTGTTTCCTAGTAAAAGAATGGAAGAAAATCTGCTATATCCATGGTAACAGTGGCAACAAGAAGAGGGAGAGATAGATGCTAGGGGAAATCTGCTGACTGTAGCATCAAGACAAAGATCCCAGAACTACTTTAGAGAAAATCTGCAGTTAATTTATTCTACACTTTTGTTGTTGTTAGATATTTTTTATGAATTAACAATATGTGTTATAAATCCTAACCTCTCTGCCTGTGGTTATGGTCTCATTTAGGAATGGAAAGTGATGTAAATGATGCAGGGTTAGTGTAGGGTGTATCTTAGGTCAGTCTCTTTTGAGATATAAAAATAGATCAAACAAGAGAGCAGAGATCTGGGGTAAAGATAATTGCCAAGACATAAGGAACCAGGACACAGAAACTGAAAAGATAAGTACCTTCCTAGAGAGCCCACAAAGAGAGAAAGCCTTCCTCTAAGGTTGGTCCTCTGAATTCAAACGTCTAGCCTCCTGAACTCATACTTCAGAGCTGTTCTCAGGAAGGACTAGTTCCTGGAGAAGGACATCACGCTCAGTAAAGTAGAGGGTCAGCGAAAAAGAGGACGACCCAGAATGAGATGAATTAGCACAGTGATGAATTAGGCAGCCACAATGGACTCAAGCATCACAACAATTGTGAGGATGGCGCAGGACCAGGTAGTGTTTTATTCTGTTGTTGTTGTTGTTATTGTTAGGTGCCATTGAGTTGGTACTGACTCATAGTGAACATATGCACAGCAGAACAAAACACTGTCTGATCCTGGGCCAACCTCACTACTGTTGCCACGCTTGAGTCCATCTATGCTGCCACTTGTCCAATCCATCTCATTGGGGGTCTTCCTCTTTTTCTCTGACCCTCCACCTTACCAAACATAATATCCTTCTCCAGTGACTGGTCCTTCCTTGACAATATGTCCGAGGTATGAGAAACAAAGTTTGGCCTTCCTGACCTCCAAGGAGCACTCCGGCTGCACTTCTTCCAGCATAGGACCACTATTATTTAGTATTAAATCAAAGACAAACTTTGAGACTATAAGTTTCTCTTTGTTATAGGCATCCACTCATGGCATTTCTTTCATAATAGCACTAGATAAGTAAGAAAGAATTTGGTAGAAAAGCAGGGTGCTGCTCCAATGCTGTTGTTGTTAAATGCCATTGAGTCAGTTCCAGCCTATAGTGTGGCTGAACCACTGACCTTGCAGTTCAAACCAACCTTGCAGTTGAGTGCTTATCCTACAGTGCCATACCAGATTCCTAAAATGTGAATATAGCTTTGGAATTGGGTAATGGGTCAAGGCTGGAAGAGTGTTAAGGTGCCTAATAGTAAAAGTCTAGAAGAACAGTGTGTTGGTAGAATTATGAATGTCAACGGCAATTCTGGTAAGGGCTCAGAAGGAAGTAAGATAAACTATAGAGAAATGGAGGAAGGGTAACATTTCCTATGTGACTAAAAACTTGTCAATTTTATTTCAGTGTTTGTTGAAAGGTAGAACTTGTAAGTGATGAACTTAGATATCTGGCTGGGGAGATTTCTAATTAAGATCCTAAAAATGTTTTCTCCTTGTTGCTAATAGTAAAATGTGAGAAAAAAAGGATTGAATTAAAAATGAAATCTTCAAAATAAAAACAGAACTTAGAACTTTGGAAATTTCTGTTGCAGAACCTAAGGAGACCTCTGCTGCAATATTTACCAAGGATGTAGCCCATAATATTTTGTTAAAGAAATTAAGCCTGTTTCTTATGAATCTAACCAACTACTACAGAGAAAGAAACAAAAACAAAAACAAAAAACTCCACCAGTTTACATTGAAAAGGACAGAGAAAGAACGAAAAGAAAGAATGTTGTCTGCCTCTTGGAATTCTACAGGGAAGAAACAAGCCAAAATGAGCTGCATTTATTGTTCTTCAAAAAAAAAAGCAAAGACCATCCATGGAGCAGCTTGCTGATCAGCAGAATTGCTGGAAGGAGCACAGGAAACAGAGTTTTCTTAGGTTCAAAGGGAGGGGCCATGATCAACTGGATTGCAAAAGGTGGGACTGGCAGTGGTTATGTTCCGTGGAGTGAGTTCCGACTCTTAGCGACCCTGTACAGGGTTTCCGAGGCTGTAAATCTTTACAGGAGCAGAAAACATCATCTTTCTACCACAGAACCGCTGGTAGCTTTGAACTGCTGACTGTGAGGTTACTAGCCCGACTCGTAACCACTACGCTACCAGAGCTTCTTAAGGTGGGACTGTTGTTGTTGTTAAGTGCCATCAGTCAATTCCAACCTATAGCCCCCTAAATTTCAGTTTACTGGAGGATGGGGCCACTCCCCAAAGCTGAAGGAGTAGGCATGCCATGCCCAAGGAACAGAAGAACTGGGTCTGCTGGGACTGAGGGGGTGGCATTGCCACACAGATGGACTAGGAGAATGGTAGGTACTGCTCAGTGCTGAGGGAAGAGAGTTGCCATCCCACCAGGCCTGGAAGGAGGAACTTAAAGCCCAGGGATAAGAAGCAGAATCCAGTGTTTGTGGTTAGAATCCTATTTAAGAGTGGGTTGTCTTTGTTATGTCAATGTGGCAGGACTAGGGTGTATTTTAGGTCACTCACTTTTGAAATACAAAAATAGATTAAACATGATAGCAAGGTAAGAGATGGGGTAAGACAGAAGTCAAGACGCATGGAGATCTCCAAGGTGCCAAGAAGCCTAGATGAAGAGGCAAGTCTCTTTGTTGACTCTAGAGTCAACAAAGAGAAAGGTTTGTCCTTGGGTCAGCACTCTTAATTTGGGCTCCTAACTTCCTAAACTGAGAAAATAAGTTTCTCTTTATTAAAGCTATCTATATGTGATATTTTTGTTATAGCAGCACTAAATAACTAAAACAGTGTTGTATCAATATACTTGACTATTTTTCTTTGCTGCCCAGCTGTCAATTTTGGACAGCAGAACATCTGGTATATGCCCAAAGGGCATCGACCCATTAAGAAAAGCAAATCGATTTTTTTTAAAAAAATTCTTAAATCAGCACTCAAATGAAAAATGTCATTTTAAATCACAAACATAACAGAGATGAATGCATGGCTGCTACTTGTGCATAATTATAATTATTTATGACTGTTTATTAATACTTATTGATGGACATTGTCATTTTAATTATGTGATACAAGGTGAGATAATTATTTACTTGTATGTTGCTGCACCATGATGTGGAATTGCCAATCATTACTTAATATCTATTAGAAAGTATTCAACAGCTTTTAATTAATGATACATGCTAAAGTGATTGTTATTTTCTACTGAATATAAAAATCCATCTATGGAAAAAAAGACACCTGGGACTTACATTAGTAATTACTCTTAAATGCATTATTGATTTATGCACATTCCATATGTGTGTTATTACTTTTCAATATCTGAGGAATTCTTGCCTTTATCAGCAAAATAATTTGACAGTAAGCAGCAACTCCCACAGTGAGCTACCAGATAAAGGCAAAAACATGTATTTCAAACTAAACCTGTTTC
Organism: Chrysochloris asiatica; assembly: GCF_000296735.1. NCBI lineage: Eukaryota > Metazoa > Chordata > Mammalia > Afrosoricida > Chrysochloridae > Chrysochloris > Chrysochloris asiatica. Next base: position 1,475,993 of record NW_006408676.1, on the reverse strand, counting down.
TGTTGAGATTATTCCAACTCACACTGAACCTCTAGGACAATACAGAAGTACTCCATAGGATTTTAAAGTTTTGTAGGAGCAGATCTATGCTACATCTTTCTTCCATGGAGAAGATGGTGAATTTCAAGAGCTGACCTTTCAGTTGGTAACTAAGCATTTAACCAATGTGCCACCAGAAGTCCTTTGCATGTAATTGAATAGGTCTCTTTTGCCTTGTATGTAGGATAAGCATATTGCTTTCCATGGTGTTGCTGTTTTCAGGTGCTTGCAAATTGGCTCTGACTCATATCAACCCTATGTACAACAGAACTACACAGTGCCGACACTCATAAAGATTTCTATGTTGGAGTTCCTATTGTTGCAGCCACTCACTAGGTCAATCCATCTCCTTGAGGAGCTTCCTTTTTTGTAGACCTCATATTTTGTCACACATGTTTTCCTTCTCTAGGGATTGGTTTCTCCTGATATGTCCAAAGATGTGAAATCAAGTCTTGCCATCCTTACTTCTAAGGATCATTTTGGTTGTTCTTTTTCCAAGACAGATTTGTTTGTTGTTCTGGCAATTCATTGTATATTCAATCTTCTTTACCAACACTCACGCTAATAGAAAGGCATCAGTTTTCCAGTCTTCCTTATTTATTGTCCAGCTTTCAAATGCCTAAGAAGTGATTGAAAATGCCTAATGTAGGTCAGCTGCACCTTATTAGTCTTCAAAGTGATATCTTTGCTTTTTTAACCTTTTAATGAGATGTTTTGCAACAGATTTACCCAAAATAATATGTAGTTTGATTTCCTGACTGCTGCTTCCATGGACATTGATTACGGACCCAAATAAAATGAAATCCTTGCCAACTTCATATTTTCTCGATTTATTATGATGTTGCTTATTGGTCCACTTGTGAGTAGTTTTGTTGTCTTCATGTTGAGATGCAATCCATATTGAAAGCTATAGTCTTTGATCTTCACTAGTTAGTGCTTCAAGTCTTCTCTACTTTCAGAAAGAAAGGTACTGTCATACGGCAAGTATTTAATGAGATCTTTCGCAAAACTCAGTGATGTGTCCTTGTTCATATAGTCCACCTTCTCATAATATTTTCTTGGCACACAGATTGAATAAATATGATAAAAGGTTATAACCCTAACGCAAATGCAAACCATTTTAAACCTTGAACTGTGACATTGTTCTGTTTGAACAACTGCCTCTTAGTCTATGTATGGGTACCACAAGAGCATAATTAGGTATTCTGGAAGTACCATTCTTTGCAGTGTTTGTTATGATCCACACAGTCAAATGAATTTGTATAGTCAATGACACACAGGTAGACATCTTTCTGTTATTTTCTGCTTTTAGCCAAGATATATCTGATATTAGCTATGATATTCCTTGTTCCAAGTCTTCTTCTTAAATCTGATTTGAATTTCTAGTATCTCCCTATCCATGTACTATTGCAACAACTTTTAAATGATCTTCAACCCAGGTTTACTTGGGGGAGACATTAATGACATTGTCTGATGATTTTTGCATTCTATTTTACCACTTGTCTTTGGAGTGGCTCTTCCAGTCATTTGGGTAGGAAGTTGTCCTTTGAAATCATTTGTCCATCTTTTATACTTATCATTTCTTCCTTTACCTTTAGGTACTCTACGTTCCAAAGCAAGTTTGAGTCTCTTCTGACATAAACTTTGCTCTTTTCTTTCTTTCTTTTCTTTTTAATGACTTTTGGATTTCATCATTTATGAGGTCCTCAGTATCATCTTATTATACATTGTTAAATATATCAAGTCTATTCTTGAGATGATCTCAAAGTTCAAGTAGGACATATACTCCATGTTGTGCTTTGTCTCTCAGACTTGTTTTACATTTATTCAGTTCCAACTTGCACTTGCATATGAGCAATTGATGACTTACTCCCCAGGCCTTGTTCTGCTTGATAATACTGAACTTCCCTGTTGTCTCATTCCACAGATTTAGTCTATTTGATTCCTGAGTATTCCATCTAGTGAGACTAACATGTACATGTATAGTCACCATTTATGTTGTTCAAAAGGTGTTTGCAATTAATATGTTTTTGGTCTTGTAAAATTCTCCCATTATGATCTCTGGCATTGTTTCTATCACCAAGGCCTTATTTTCAAACTAATGAACCTTCTTCTTGTTTACTGCTTTTCCTTTCCAATCATCAGCAATAATCAGTACAAGCTGGTTGCATGTTTGATCAATTTCAGACAGCAGAATGGGTAAAATCTCCAATTCCCTCACCCTTTGAATTAATGATTGGTGGGTAAATTTTAACTGGTATTCTTTGTTTTTGGCTTTGTTAGGTGCCATCGCATTGGTTGTGACTCACAGAGAGCCTGTATAGGGTTTCCGAGGAGCCACTGTTGGGTTTAAACTGCCAACCTTGTGAAACTATAAATATTATTCTCTCACTAATTATGTTGTCTTTCAGGGTAGGCCTTGAAATGTTCTTTTTAATGATGAGTGCAACATCATTTCTCTTCAGTTTTCAATTCCTAGCATAGTAGACTATATGGTTTTCTCATTCAGAATGACCAATACCAGTCCATTTCATCTTACTAATGTCTAGGATATCAATCTCTATGCATTCCATTTCATTTTTTGAAGGCTTCTAATTTCCTAGATTTATATTTTTTACATTTCATGGGTGATTATTAATGGATGTTTGTAGCTGTTTCTTCTCATTTTGACTCATGCCACATCGATAAATAAAGGTCCTGAAAACTTGCTCCATCTATATTTTTAGATCAACTCTAGTTTGAAGATCTCTCCCAGTTGTATTTTAAATAATTTCCAATCTGAGAGTTTGTCTTTTGGCGTTGTAACAGACAGTGTGTCTCTACTATTTATAAGATCTTCAGTGGCTAATTTTTCAGTAGTGGGCTACCCCATCTTCCTGGTCTTTCTTAGTTTGGAAGTCTATCCACCATAGGTGACCTAGCTTTTATTTTAAATACCAATGTGTAACTTCCAGCATTACAGCAATACACAAGCCACCAGAGTCAGACAAACTGGCTGTTGAGTGGTAGCCAACGTCAGACATAAATGCTCTACATCTATTTCATCTCTTCACTTCAATTATAAATTTCTCAAGGGCAGGAATCAGGTCTGGTTTTTCAAAGCTCGTTGTACCTGATGCTTTTACAGCGTCAGATACAGAGTAGATGTTCTAAAAAGATGTGTGGTTGAAGATGTAGAACAGAGATAGTTTTCCATGTGTATAAAATGCTTTTGTTCTTTACTGATGTTCTTTTGCTCACCCTTGGAACCAAAGGAGAAAAATAATGAAAAAGAAATATTGCTAGCTTCTAATAAATTATCTTAAATCATTTACTTGGTATAAAGATTACTCCGAAATACCATTCCTTACTAAACACATTATTCAAAATCTTTTTTACGTTAAAAAAGCATTTAATTAATGTTACATTATTAAAGCCTGCTAATTATTTCCTTTAGTTATTCATTAAACAATGAAATGCTTTATTAAGAGAAAGCCAAAGAAAGAAAGAAAAGATATTTCAATTGAGTCATCTGCTAAATATTTTCAATGGGGTTACAAAAGATCACTTCCAGCTATTTCCAAGTGTAATGAATTCAACTCTTCCTACTACACTGATGTCACCTTCCCTGGAGAGGTGGGGATGCAGAGCTCAATAAGAGAGAGTCTTTGGGCCATGCATTATAGAGGGCATGAATTATCAAATCTTTTCTCACCTGGACCCTATGAGGCTCTTAAATTCAGCCATTACTTCCTCCATATATGCTAAAATCCTTGTGCATTACTTATAATCTCCAGATATCTCAGCTCCAAGCCCACCCTCTACAGTTTGCTTTCTGATGCTGAGGCGGAGACTCTGCAAACTCAGTATCTTCTTTGCCAAATGGCTTCCTGCTAGTTTGAGGATCAGCATAGAACATTGAAAAATAATGGTAGGGACATGAACAGAAACTTCCAACAAACTAGCAGATTAGGCAGACACACTATATGGGCCCTCCACAACAAAGATACAAGAGATCAAATGAAACACACAGATGAAAATTCTGGAACTCTGACCTGTAGAGGAAAGATCAGAAGAGTGGGTTGAGTGTTTTCTGGGAGGAGAAGCTAAGCAGGGATCACAAGAGAGGGAGATTGACTCATGATCAGCTGGCCAGATGCAGTGGGACCATCTTGTGAGCAGTTTTGGCAACAGAAGGAGGCCTGGCAGAGCAGATTCACACTGGTGATGGGAAAGGCTTTATCACTTTTTTTCTCCCACACTCCCTTAGTGACCAGAGCTGTGACCAGCTCCCACTCTGATCCATCCCCTGTACAGACCCTGTTCTCCAGGAGTTCAGAGCCATGTGGTTGGGAGCACCGCCAGTGTGAGGCAAGGACTAGCTGTGCTGCTTTGATGTCTGAATTCAGACAAGATAGGCTCTAGACCTACAGAACTCACAGAGCCATCAGACCAGCATTTAACGAGTCACCCTGCCCTTATCTGCCCTGTGTTCCTAACAGACACTGAAACCAGCTCCATCAAGGGTCTCCACAAACTACTTCCAGACTGAGTGCTCTGAATATAGAGAACACTGAGGCTGGTAGGAACTGCATCTAGGAACTCAGCTGTCTCATTCCTCCCACACCTACCT
>NW_006408676.1:1469439-1469982 GCF_000296735.1 Chrysochloris asiatica | reverse complement strand
AGGAACACTTTATGGGTGATTGGAATTCCATGATAGGAAGAGACAATAAAAAGCACAGAAAAAATTGTCCAAAAGTAGTTGGACGAACACCTCCCTAATATCATGAAAGAAGAAAAGATAAGCATACAAGAAGCTGAACAAACCCCAAACAGGATAGATCCCCAGAGAAAATTACCAAGACACATCATAATCAAACTTTCCCAAACCAAAGACAATGAAAGAATCCTGAGAGCAGTTCAGGAAAAATGAAAAGTTACCTACAAAAAAGAACCAATGAGATTTAGCTCTGATTTCTCAGCAGAAATCATACAGGCAAGGAAGCAATAGGATGGCATATACAAAACTCTGAAAGAAAAAAATGACCAACCAAGAATCATCACATACCCTGCAAAGCTGTTCCTCAAATATGACTGTGAAATTAACACACTTCCGGATAGACAATAATTAAAGGATTTTGTGATGACCAGACCAACTTTACAAAAAATACTAAAGGGTGTTCTTTGGACTGAGAATCAACAACAGCAGATAACAACCTAAGATTAA
>NW_006408676.1:1465762-1467294 GCF_000296735.1 Chrysochloris asiatica | reverse complement strand
TCTCTGCTTTCTGCTAGAGGGTAGACACATGTTAACATGGGTGACCAAACAGGCAATATACAACAAAAGGGAGGTTGGCAGAGGAAAGATGAAGGTAGTGAGAGACATAGGGAGGAATGCCATAGTTAAAGTCAATAGAGGTAAATACTGTTAATTGTGGGTACAAGGAGGGGATTTCAATCATTGTAATGAATCAAAGCATATGGTTTTCTGAATGTCAAACAGGTGATCTGCTCTGTACACCTTCACTGAATTCACAATAAAAAGTTAAAAAAAAAAAGAAAAGAAATGCCCCTCAATCTGGGAGGCACCAATTAGATCCAGGTACATTCAGCTCATGATTGGAGGGTCTTTCCACAGTCTCAACCCACCCAGCTCTTTGTTCCCTCTCAGGAGTGTCAGCAGTAACAGATAGTGGTCCTCCCCAGAAATCTAAGTTTTGATAGGATATTGCTCTATCACTTTGAGTTTCCCATTGCCGTGCTCCACATTCCATAAACTGCTCCTTCAAGGTGGTGTCATGCCATTGATCACTGTCTCTAGCAACTCAGAGCATAATAAACATATACAATGTTGTCCTGAACTAACATGCACTGACCTAAATGTGAACTATACAAATAAGAGTATCTTGTTCCTTTGGGATGGTTGGAGCAGGATTATGATGCAGAATACTGGGATGGAGATGTTCTTGTTCTACCCTGACAAAGCAGTGTTTTGCTCTTAGGCACAAGAAGAGAGAAAAGGAACAGATCATAACTGACTAGGTAGCATTTCCTCAAATGATATATTAAGCATTTGATCTTATACTAAGGACGGTCTTAACATGTCATTATCTTGTACTTAAGTGATGATAAACTAACAGACAATAACAACAATATCTAGCATTAACTGAATACACATTATGAACACCTGGGTACTTAATTATCTTGTTAACTCCTAACAACATCTCTATTAGGGAAAAATTGTTGTGTTACTCTATAACTAAAGAAAATGAGCTGGTGGAAACTCTGGAACTAGTATGAGATGAGAGAAGCATCCACCTTGGGAACAAAATTTAAGTAGGATAATCACTGGACCAAAGGCTGGTGTCAGCTGCAAGGTCGGCAGTTCTACCTCACCAGTGACTCCTCAGAAAACCCTATACAGGGTCGCTATGAGTCAGAACCAGCTCCACACTACTTAACAACAGCAACAACAAAAAATCAATGGAGCTCTGCAGCAACGGACTGCTAAACCACAGGTTGGTGGTCAAAACCCACCAGCCACTCCAAAGAAACTCTAATCAGGGTCATTATGAGTCAGAAATGACTCACCAGTACTAAGCAACTGTTGCGGACCGTGTAAGACTGGTCAGAGGTTCGAGGCCCTCTAGGGCCGAGTGTAACAAATGAGGCCACTGGCAGTTAATGGCAAATTGTTTTTTATCTTAATATTGTTACATGTATTAATTTAATACACGGAGCCTTTGATAATCCACAGATAAATGTGATATTTTCCTAAAGCCTAAGACTAAAATTTGCAAGGTCAAGCCT
>NW_006408676.1:1462390-1464292 GCF_000296735.1 Chrysochloris asiatica | reverse complement strand
GAGGCAGGTCCCTGGCAAGCAACGAAAACTCAGTAATCAATATACATACTTGAATACAAAATTATAAACAAGAAAAATTACAAAAAATATCCACGAACAAAAAATAAAAACAGGTTTATTATTATTCTTTCTTATTTATTTTATTTTTCTTTTGTGATGCTGAAAGCTTCTGTAACCTGCCCTATGAAGTGACGCTGAAATGCAAATTCAGGCTCATCTGATTTCAATAACATAATTATACATCACTCACTATATGACCAAGTTGATCGTGATGTAGAGTGCATTACTTACTCCAGCTTCTTGAACTGGGCTTTTTATTTAATGTAGAGCTATCCAGGTAGTGGTTTTCAAAGTCCATGAATGCATTTCACCTGTAATATGGAAGTCTTTATTTCTCTAAAGTCTATACAATTTATATCCGGCTTTCGATGCCATGCACTCTAGAGCTTTGTGTCTTAAAAATTACTGCAAAAAGGTACAGTTTTGATGGTATATTTACCTCTTATTCATTCATTCACTCATTTATTCACCTACCAGTCATCAAGTCCCTATTTTAGTGTCAGGTAGTCTATTGCTGCTATTTATTCAGGCACTGTGGAATTCAATAGGAATAGGTTTAAAGCAGCAAGGAGAGGAAAACCTGTTTTCCTTATGATAACTCCCAGGACATAAATTAGTATGCTGGATGAAGAATAAAGAAGAATATCTGTGCTACAGTACTGATTTATAGGAGTACAAAAGGACATAAAGACCTCAGTTGACTTTTTTGGCTAGTGACAATTATGAATGGGTTACCTGAGTTACATAACTGTGAATAGCGCTGAGTTAAGAGAGTATGCCATTCACTCTGTTACTTTATTCTAAAATAGGCCATAGCAAGCTGTTTCCTCTGGCATTAAAGACTGGCATGTGCCCCAAATATCACTATGATTTATCAAAGGGGTAGGAGTGTGGAAATGGAGTTCTCTCCCCAAAGCAGCCCAAATAATTCAAGGTTGTGTTGGGCAGGTTGGTTGTGCATGCCATCACTCTTTTGTCTTTTGACACTCAGCATCCGCTGGACCACAGAGCCATGTGAGTTCCGTGGTCTGAGGTGATTACACTCTGTCAATATTTGTAGATGGTTATCCTTTCTGTCCCACAGTCACAGCTCAGACAAATGATAAATATTGAAGTCTTTTAATCTTATCTCTTGAGTCAATCCCTCCAGCCCTTTAATCATTCTTGGCTCGATGGTGAGAACCTTCCAATTTGTCTACCTCTCTCTGACACAGAAATGACAGAAAGAAGAGCCCAGACAACAAATGGAAGGCTGAGCTCAATCTCGGACTGTATTCTGATGCTGAGTCAGACTTGCGTAGGGGCGTCAACACCGTCCACCTGTACTTCAGGAATTTTCCACTAACATCTCTTCATAGCATAGCAATCACTTTTTGAAAAAGTGAAAAACAAAACAAAACAAAAAACCGTGGCCAGCAAGAAACTTGATGGGGTAAGATGTGTGTCTATAGGAATTTCAATTAAAAGAGGTTTCCTTCTTGTGGTTCTAAACACCTGTACTATTATGAAGCCACAGAAGGTGTCATACAGACTTTAATATGGGATTGACCTGGCACAGAAACAGTTAGGGGGTGTGGATTTGGTAAATTATTCAATATCTCTGCTAATCAGTTTTGTTTTACTTTTATCTGTATAAAAAGGAGGTAACATAGTAAAGTATCTGGCACAGCACCTGGTATTCTTATTTACTTGCTCACCATATATATGTTGTTGTTGTTGTTTAGTGCCAGTGAGTCGGTTCCAACTCACAGTGACACTGAATGCAGTCCAGTGCTTATCCTACAGTACCATACCAGAACCACCCCTACATATATGTATATATATATATGTGTGTGTGTGTAT
>NW_006408676.1:1453414-1454827 GCF_000296735.1 Chrysochloris asiatica | reverse complement strand
CCTTTGGTTAGGTGATGATGTATGGATGGGATGGTAACTATGGCAATGAAATGATGTATGATAGAATGAGTGTAAAGCTAATGTTCCCCCATGTAAACTATCACACAATAAAAGGGGGAAAAAAAAAGAACCTCATACATGAAGAAAGTAAAAGTTCATTAAAAGGACAGAAAACAAAGAAAAGACCAAAATGGATGTCAGATGACATTCTGAAATTTATTCTTGAGGATAGAGAAGCTAAAGAAACTGGAATAAATGAAGAAGTAAAAAAAAGAGTTGAACAGAAAATTTCAGGGGCCAACTCAAGAAGACAAAGTCTAGCATCATAATGAATTATTATAATGATCACATTTTAATGCAAAGACCTGGAGTTAGAAAACCAAGAGGAAAGAACATGCTCAGCATTTTACAGCTTAAATGAAATGAAGAAAAAATTCAAACCTCGACTTGAAATATTGGCAAAATATTGAATGATAAAGGATACAGCAAAAGAAGACAGAAGAAATACAAAAATAATTAATTGGTCAATGCTCAAGCATATGTTCAAGATACAATTTGCATTCAAGGCATTAGCAAAAATCAAGGCTCCACGAACTGATAGAATACAAATTGAAATGTTCTAATAAACTGATGCAGTGCTCTAGGTACTCACTCATCTATGTCTAGAAATTTGGAAGACAGCTACCTGGCCAAACAATTGGACGAGATATATATTTATTCCCATTTCAACAGAATGCACAAATTATTGAAAAATGCCATTAATACCACATGCAAGTCACATTTTGTTGAAGATGGTTTTAAAATGGTAGTGATAGTACATTCACAGGGAGCTGCCAGAAATTTTAGCCAAATTTAGAAGAGGAATTGGAATAAGGGATATCATTGCTGACATCAAATGGATTGTGCCTGAAAGCAAAGAATACCAGAAAGATGTTTACTTTTGTTTTATTGACTATGCAAAAACATTTGACTGTGTGCATCATAACAAACTCTGAATAACATTGTGAAGAATAGAAATTCCAGAACAGTTCATTGTGTTTACAATGAACAAGGGATACCACCTGGTTTAAAGTCAGGGAAAGTGTCAGAGTTGTATCTTTCAGTTTACTTAATCAATATAATGAGAAAATCATATAAAAAGCTGAACTATATGAAGAAGAAATTGGCATTATGATTGAAGAAGACTCATTAACAATCTATGAGATACAGATGACAAGCTTTGCTTGCTGAAGACTGCAGCCTTTAGCGTAATTTACACTTAAATTGGAAGGAAACCAAAATCATCACAACTATGTTGGATTTTGTGCCTATGGAAACATCACTCAAAGAATCAATCAACATATTTTATTGGGAAAATCTGATGCAAAAGAGCTCTTTAAAGTGTTAAAGGGCAAAGATGTCACTTTGAAAACC
>NW_006408676.1:1447421-1452737 GCF_000296735.1 Chrysochloris asiatica | reverse complement strand
CAGGGCTTAAACAAAAAGAGATGGGAAGCACAACCTTTCTAGAGGAAATGATCATAGGTGTGGAGAGAGCAACGTGAGCAGTGAGAACAAAGTTTTTATGGTGCGAGATAGGAGTAGGAGTTGCATGGGACAAGTTCACTTGGGATACAGACAACCAAAGCATAGAATTGGAACTTGGGCTTGATCTGATGCCAATTTAAAACCAACCAATCCAAACTTGTGCAGCAGATGTGCCTAATGCAATATGTTGTTTGATTTCTTAAAGTGTTGAAGAGCAAAGATGTCACCTTGAGGACTAAGGTGCACGTGATCCAAGCCATGGTATTTTCAATAACTTTATATGCATGCAAAAGCTGGGTAGTGAATAAGAAAGACCGTAGAAGAATTGATGCTTTTGAGTTATGGTGTCGGAGGAGAATATTGAGAGTGCCATGGGTTGCCAAGAGAACCAACAGATCTGTGTTGGAAGAAATACAGCCAGAGTGCTCCCTGGAGGCTAGGATGGCCAAACTTGGTCTCTCATACTTGGGACATATTGTCAGAAGGGACAAGTCTCTGGAGAAGGATATCATGTTTGGTAAGGTGTCAGGTCAGAGAAAAAGAGGAAGACCCCCAGTGAGATGGATTGGCCAAGTGGCAGCATCAGTGGGCTCAAATGTGGCAACAATTGTGAGATTGGCCCAGTACTGGGCAGTGTTTCATCCTGTTATACATAGGGTCGCTACAAGTCAGTACCAACTCCATGGCACTTAACAACAACAATCCGAACTAGTGAGTCACCACCACTAGGAATAGGTCAAAGGCTGGAGGGTTATAAATCCATGAGACTAATGCATGGTCAGAAGGTACAGCAGTCAGGGGAGCAGACATCCAAATCAGAACTTCAACCCACTCCAGGATAAATACTAGCTACATTACCCATAGCATTATCTGCTTATTTCTCCTTCCTTCCTTACTCACTCTCTCCCTCCTTCCTTCTTGTATGACTTTCTTCCATTCATTCTTTTACTGGTAAATTGTTAAGTATGTGGGGTGCAGTGAATTACTCAGTATGGCTCTTCTAACTATATTCTTTATAACTCCCACCACTTGATTGGGTTGTTGTTGTTGTTGTTAGGTGCTATTGAGTTGGATCCTACTTATAGTGCCCTTGTGCATAACAGAACAAAACACTGCCTCATGCCACACCGTCCTCACAGTTATTGCTATGTTTGAACTCATTGCCGACAATGTTTTGCAGCTATTCATAATGTTTTCATCTTCTGGCACTCTATCTGACAATGTTCCCCTGCTCTTCATAAGATTTTCAGTGGTAAACATTAACAAGTAGTCTGCCTCTTCTTCTTCCTAGTCTTTCCTAGTCTGGAAATTTTGCTGAAACCATTTCACCATGGGTGACTCTGCTGATATTTAAGATATTAATGGCATAGCTTCCAACATCACAACACAAGCCACCAGAGTAGGACAAACTGAGATGAGTGGTGTAATGACTGGGAAGAGCTATGCAAGTATGACTATGCAAATGTGAGGTGCTTATAGCCAACCAAGGGAATTGGATGTGCTGTGGGTTAAAGCTTTGGAAGCAAAGTCAGTTTAAACTGCTTTGAAGTTCACCAGTTACTCCTTGGAAACCCTATAAGGGGTTGGAACCAACAAGATGGCACTTAACAACAACTGACAATAATGTAAACAAAGTGCATGGAATCCTTATGGGTATGTTGCTGTTGCTGTTAGGTGCCATTGAGTTGGTACCTACTCATAGCAACCCTGTGCAAAACAAAATGAAACACTGTCTGGTCCTGGGACAACCTCACAATCATTGCTGCACCTGAGCTCATTGCCAATACCACTGTGCCAATCCATCTCACTGGGGGTCTTCTACTTTTTCTCTGACCCTCCAATTTTCCAAACATGATATCCTTCTCCAGAAATTGGTCCCTCCTTACAATATGTTCAAAGTACGAGAGACGAAGTCTGGCCATGATGGCTTCCAAGGAGCACCCTGGCTCTACTTCTTCCAATGCAGATCTGTCTGTTCTTTTGATAGTCCATGGTACTTTCTATTCTCCTCCAACACTGTAACTCAAATGAATGTTATTCAAAATGTAAATGACCAAAGCAAGAAATAGTCATACCTCATATTGCATGATTGGTTCCTTTTTATCCAAAATCCACAATTACTAAGTATCAGTACCAGCCAACTAGTTGCCAGACACAAGTTCTATATTGTTGTTGTTGTTAAGTGCCATTGAGCCAGTTCCGACCATGGCGACCCATATAGGACTTCTGAGTAGCAGCTGGTGAGCTTGAACTACCGACTTTGTGGTTCAAACCAACATTGCAGTACAGTGCATTAACCCACAGCACCATACCAGGGCATTAGCTTTAATGCCATGATAAACTGCTCTATGAGATAGACATTGATGTTTCTATATATAGATTAGTATACTGAGGTTCAATGAGATTAAATACTTTGCCTCAAATTACACAACCAATTAAACTTCTATCTTTGTTTTAAACACTGACCACAAAGGTTTATTTGGCAGTATTTCACCTTCTAAGGATCCTGTCGACTAATCAATGACTAAGTTATTCACTGAAGCCTGCAATCATTTCCTTACCCAACATATATGCATCAAACATAGCAAGCATTTTGTGTTAAAAGTTAGGTGTAGAGTAGCAAATCTAGTTGGCCTTGTAAAATAAATCGAGGCTTCTAGAAGTCAGGGTAATGGTCACCCTTTGAGAGTTGAGTAAAGTTGGCAGTTCAAAACTCTCCAGCTGCTCTTTGGAAACCCTATGCAGGGTCACCGTAAGTCAGATTCGATGGCACACAACAATCACAACAACAACAACAACTCTATGACTCTTGAATGTTAGTAACTCTATTCTTCCTGAATGTTAGTAACTCTCTAACACTCATTCAGGGTGTTTGTTACATGGTTGTATTCAATTCATAAAATTCATGAACACAGACTACATTGAATAAAAGAAATTTTTCTTTATTAGCCAGAATATCTGACAGTATCTACTCATATTTAGTTTAGGAGTGGTTTTCCGACATTAGTATATGTTGTTGTTGTTGTTATGTGCCATCGAGTCGGTTCCGACCCATATACTTGACATAAAATACAGGATGAAACAAGCCTTGATTTTCTCTTGCTGGTCAAAATAGTTATGCAAAATCATTGGACTTGAAGAGGGGTCTTTGCTTTGTCCTTGTACTTTATCAATTAATAAATTCAGGCATTGTACTAAATCACTTTAAACCTATTTTCTCACAATTGTTAGTTTTGACTCATAGCGAACCTGTACAGGATTTCTGATAAGTGACTGATGGGTATGACCCACCAACCTTGCATTTAGCAGTCCAGTGCTTATCTTGCAGTGCCATAGCAGGACTCCATTTTCTTACAATAACACCCATAATTCAGGGTGATCTCAAAGATCATGTGGCAATATGTATGTGAATATGTTCTGTAAATTACAAGGCAATGTATAATTATTATTAGTTGTTGCTTTTGCTTCTTGTGTTCTTGATTTGGAAAAGATTCATCTAAAGATATTTTTCAATGACTTAAATAAGCCTGGTAAGGCGGTGACTGGCATGCTTCTCTTCCAATTCCCAGCTTTAATCTATTTCTCTTGAGCATGTGCCAGGGCCCAGAAAACAGTCAGTTACAAGCAACTCTCCTGAAAAATGTAAGAAGATAATTTCTATAGGACTTGCTTTAGTGTGAGCTGGACAAGAACTGCAACTCTGCCGAAGAGAGTCTTTTCCCAAGACCAGAAGATGGTAGAACTTGGGACAAACTTATCCCACAGGAACCAGCAGGATCCTAGCAGGGAGAAAAAATCTCACCATCTGCCTGTTTCAATGTCCTAGTTTCTCTTGTCCCCAAGAAGCAACAGATGAAGTGAGTTCTCCTTACCCCTGAGGCCAACAGTTTTGATAAAAGGAGGTGTGTTGAGGGGAGGAAATTTACTATTTTGATACTACTAGTTCATAGAGGGTCAACCACTCCTCCTCCAACTAGTTATCTGGTAATTTCATAACATGTCCTGAAACCTAACCTATTGACAAAGAAAAATATGTATCCTTTCAAGAAATGCCAGCAGTCAGAGAAAAATGATCTCTCAGAACTCAGGATGTTATTGTTAAGTGTCATTGAGTTGGTTGAGACCCTGTATAAAGTTTCCAAGGAGCAGATGGTGAGCTTGAACCGCCAATCTTACAGTTCAAATGGTTTTACAATCTGGCACATTATCCCACAGCACCACACCAGGACTCAGAACTGAGGATACATAAAAGGGAGTTACTGGAGATGATCAAGTGAACTCTTAAAAGAAAAAGGAGAACATTTAAAGAGATTCAAGAGCAGAACAAAAAGTTTTTCTGGAATGAAAAAAAAGAACAACAACATAATTTCTCAACTTAAAAATAATCTGTAGTTAAATAGAAGAGAAAATGACATTGTTGAGGCACACTTTAGTTGCCTGGAATATTGAGGGGGAAGAATATATCTGAAAGCACAGACTAAATGGATAAAAAGATGAACATCATGAGGCTAGACACAAGATTTAATATTCAAATAAAGATGGTTTCATGTGGATAAAAATATGAGAAGAAAGAGGAAAAACCTGAACAAATAACAGAAGAAAGTCTGGGGGAGCTGAAGATAAACCCCAATGAAGAATAAGTAGATTTATTCTATTCTAGGCTGGATTGATGAGGAGAGACACATGCCTAGGCATATTGCAATAAAATTCCTGAATTCTGTATAAATGTATAATTTTGAAACTTCCCCCATAGCATAAGCAACTTGTTGACAAAAGCAAAGGAATCAAACTTCATTGAATGCATGTGTTACCTGGGAAGCTATAAGACAATGACATAGCATCCACATATGACTGAGGGAAAAAGACTGCAGTTTTGTAATTTTACACTCAGTCAAAACATCATTGATCTGTCAGTGCAAGAGAAAGATACTGAAATCAGGCAATAATTCAGAGACTGAATCATGCATATACCACATCTGAAGGAATGCCTCAAGAACAACTAGGAGTAAACAGGAGATAAGCCAGAGCAGCAGCTTCAGGGTGGGGAAAACAAACAGGCATGAGATATGAACACCTACCTTTCTCCCTAAATGGAGAAGGAAAGATTGCCTAAGACTGTGTTCAAAGACACCCCTGAGAAGGAAGAAATGGACACAATAAGATATTATAAAAATGTTTAGAACTCTGCATGAAAACCTACAACTCGGGATTTTGGGAACAGAAAGCGTTGGTGAGGGGATACAAAGAACACCAAAG
>NW_006408676.1:1443387-1446846 GCF_000296735.1 Chrysochloris asiatica | reverse complement strand
CATATAAGGATTAGGACTCCAACATATATTTTGAGGGACAGAATTTATAATAGGGAAAACTGGGAAGAAAAGTTTTCTAAAGGTCTTATGCAATTGGGGCTAATTAGAGAAAAATAGAACCTTTTGGTAGGTGAAATGAAATCTTTCTGGAGAGATTACATTTTATATTGCTTTCAAATATAGTGAGAAAATATGTCTAATTGTGTCAGCAGAGAAGAGTACTGTGAACAATAATCAAGTGGAATGGTGGTGGTTGAGTGTCAATGAGTTGGTACCGACTCATAGTGATCCTGTAAATGGTTTCGGAGGCTATAAATCTTTACAGCATCAGAAAACCTCATATTTCTCCCATGGAGTGGCAGGTCGATCTGAACTTGTGGTTAACAGCACAGCTTGTAATCCACTATGCTATCAGGGCTCCTTTAAAGAATAATTGTTGTTGTTAAGCATCGTAGAGTTGGTTCGGGCTCATAGCGACCAAGTAGCGGCTGGTAAGTTTGAATTGTTGACCTTGTGGTTCAAACCAGCCTTGGTGTCCTGTGTTTATCCTACAGAACCACACCAGTAGAATAGAACTTCCAAAAATATAAGGGTGGTGATTAAGTCAAACAGTAAACGTAAAAGCAAAGAAAGGTAAGACATAATGTGTAAATAAATAAAACTCATGAAGTGATAAGGAAGAAATTAAATGCAATTTATAAGCCATACATTCAGTGAATAGATTGAACTCTTTGCTAAAAGAAACATTGATTTAAAAGATTGTTTTAAAAAGTGAAATCAAGCTATATTCTCTTCAGAAATCTTGATACATTTCTTAAAGATGATAAAGGTTTAAATTAAAAGAAAGATAGACATATCAGACAAAAGGCACAAAAAAGGGAAAAAATGACAATAATAATACCAGAATGGCAGAATTAAAGATTACATGTTCTTGTGCCCCTAGGCAAGGATAAAAACACATGTAAATGAAGATGCAATAGGTTTAAGTAGACAAAAATATGTGTGGAGTTAATTTTATAAAGAAAAATGATCCATAACACAATAACTTGATAAACTAGAGTTATAATTGGAAACAGAAAAACAATTCTCTTAGAATTGGGCATATTTAACAGACATTAACAAGTAAGAATACAGGGAAATTAAAAAGATATAGTTAGTAAAATCAGCTTCATATATAATCCAAGGCTTTATATTTTTCACAGAGTAATGTTAATTGATATATACACCAAATGCATTTTCAAAAATTGATCTTGTTTTGACCCACAAGAAAAACTTCAACAACAAAAAAGTAAAGTTAGAGACTTTGAATACAAAATTCCATAATTTAGAAATAGTTAATAAAACATGATAGGAAATCTTTACTTTAAAAGATTTCCTTTGAATCAAAAAAGAGATTGCAAGTAATAAAATAAGCATGTAAGCTAAAACATTTCACATCTAGTCTGCAGAACACCAGTAAAACAACGTATAGTCTTAATTGACTTTACTATTAACGGAGTTTAAACATACATGATTTAAATACTCATTTGAAGAAATTAGAAAACAGAATAAAATACAAAGCTAGGGAAATGGTATTAATGTGTATTCAATCAAGAATAAATTTAAAACGTAGGAAAAAGTAATTCCAAAGCAAATTAATTGAAATGTTCTTTTGGAGTCTGGCTAAGAAGTAAAGAGAAAGATCAAATGACAGACAAGATTAGGGATGAGAAAAGGAAAGTTAACAATAACAACAACAACAACAAAAACACTGACACTAGAAAGATTAAAATATTTTAGGTCAGCAGTTAGAAACTACCAGCTGTTCCGTGGGAGAAAGATGGGGCTTTCTGCTGCTGTAAAGACTCAGAAACCCTGTACAGGGTCGCTATGAGTCGGAACTGACTCCACAGCACATACTCATCAATCACCAATAGGAATCCTGCTGTTGGTGCTGTGTGCTAATGTATCAGACTGCAAAGTCATTTGAACTACTAGGTCAGTGGTTTAAGCTCACTAGCTGCTCCTTGGAAATCCTATACAGGGTCACTATGGGTCGGAATTGACTGGATGGCACTTAACAACAACAACAATAATATGAATTTGAAAGCATCATAGAATTAATGTCTTAACATTGTTGACCAAAGTTCATCCCAGAAGCATATACTGAACTGGTCAAATTAAACACCTGCCTGTTTTAATAGGCATAAGGGTCAGATGGGCTCACAGTTGAATTTTACTTAACCTTTAAATTTTGTATGAATCCTGCTGGCCCTGTAGGATAAACACTAGACTGCTAACCACAAAATCAACAGTTCAAAACCAACAGCTGCTCTGCAGGACAAAAATGAGGCTTTTTGCTTCCTTTAAGATTCCTTATAAGCCCTATGAGTTGGAATTGACTTTATGGCATTAGTGGCGGGGGATTAAATTCTGTGATATTTCAACTAGTTTAACCCATCGATAAAAGATAGAGAGCTTTTGTATTTTAAAAATCCATCGTTCCATTGCATTAACAAAACATAATAAAAATACTATGAAACAACTTCACTCTTGTATAAAGACATTCATATCTCATATAAATTTTAATAATAGAAGTGTTTGTTGTTCTCCTTTCTATTCAAATAATGTGAAAAATGTAAGCTCATTAGGAGTATATTTTATTTTAAAAACGTTTTTCCACAACACTTATTACTGTTTTTTTCATCTTGGGGTACCAGAAAGGAAGGCGTTCCCTCAACAAATGTCCTCTAGCATCTTCTTGATTTTAGCAATGCCATGGTAGCGTAATGGATTATGAACTGGGCTGCTAACCTTAAGGTCAGCACTTCAAATCTACCAGTCACTCATGGGAGAAAGATGAGGCTTTCTGCTCCTGTAAATATGTATAGCCCCAGACTAACTCCACAGCACACAACCACCACCAGACTCCAGAAAATGCTGGTCCGGGGCAGTTTGCTCAAACTACAAAAATTACATTGTGGGTAAAACTAACATAACCTCAACACAAGGTAAAGTTATTCAGTTTATTGTACTTTGATGACTTGCATGCTGCTGTGAGGCTGTCACCTATGCCACCAATATTTTAAATATCAGCAGGATCTATACATGGTCAACATTTTAAACAAAGCTTACAGACTAAGACAAACCAAGAAAGAGGATCTGGAGATTTGCCTCTAAAAAATGACCAGTGAAAACCTTATAAACAGAGTGGAACATTGATATACAGGAAGAGTTTGTGTTTTTCTAAGATTCACTTTTCTGTACTTCATTGATGTTGAACTTTTTTATGGAATGAAATTTGTGGCAACCCTGCTTCAAGCTGGTCATCACTACCATTTTCCAATAGCATATGCTTACTTCAAGTCTCTGTGTCACAATTTGGTAATTCTCACAATATTTCAAACTTTTCTTAATGTTGTTGTTGCTGTTGTTAGGTGCCATCGAGTCAGTACTGACTCATGGTGACCTTATGCACAG
>NW_006408676.1:1433310-1441946 GCF_000296735.1 Chrysochloris asiatica | reverse complement strand
AAAGCATGAATCTAAGAAATTTGGAAGTCATCCAAAGTGAATTGGAACACATTGATATCCTAAGTATTAGTGAACTGAAACGGCTTGATATTGGCCAACAGATAAGCATATGGTCTACTATACCAGAAACAGCAACTTGAAGAGAAATGTTATTGCATTTGTCATCAACAAGAACATTTAAACGTCTATCCTGATGTTGTATAGAATATCCATAACCTTACAAGGAAGACCAGTTAATACAACTTTTATTCAAATTTACACTCTAACCACTAATGCCAAAGATGCAGACATTTTAGAGTTTTACCAACTTCTGCAGTCTGAAATTGACCAAGCCTTTATTCAAGATGCATTGATTATTACTGGTGATAAGAATGTGATAGTTAGAAGTAAGAAGATTCAGTAGTTGGAAAATATGGTGTAAGTGACAGGACAATGCTAGAGATCACACGACAGAATTTTGCAAGACCAACAATTATTTATTACAATTCTTTTTTAAAACAACATAAATGGTGACTATACACATGCACCACACTGGATGGAGCACACAGGAATCAAATAGACTACTCTATGGAAAGAGACAACAGAGAATTCAATATTATCAGTCAAAACAAGGCCTGGGGCCAACTGAGGAACATGCCAAAAATTGTTGATAGACAAGTTCAAGCTGAAGCTTAAAAACATTAAAATATATCCAGAAAGCCAAAATGTGATATTGAGTATATAACCCAACTGACTTTAAAGACCATCTCAAGAATAGATTTGACACTTTGAACACTAAAGGCTGAAGACCAGATGAGTTGTTAAATGACATTACGGAGAGCAAAACATTAAAAAGTCAGGAAAGAAAGCAAAGACCAAAATGGATGTCAGAAGAAACTAAAACTTACAATACAAAGAAAGCTAACACGAAAGGAATAAATGATACAGCAATAGAGCTGAACTGAACATTTCAAAGGACGGCTTGAGAAGACAAAGTAAAATATTACAATGAAATATGCAAAGACCTAAAGTTTGAAAACCAAAGAGGATTTTTCAACCTGAAAAACTGAAGTGATGAGTTGCAATATTAAAGATGTCCTGATGTGGCGCTGCAGGATAGTACGCTGAACTGCAAGGTTGGTTTGAACTGCAAGGTTGGAGATTCAACCTCACCAGCTGCTCCTCAGAAACCCTGTATAGGATCACTATGAGTCGGAACTGCCTAGATGGCACTTGACAGTGACTACATATACAAAATATTGAACGATGCAGGAAGAATCATCAGAAGATGAAAGGAAATCAATAAATGTACCAAAACGAATTGGTTAACAGTCAACCATTTCAGGAGCTAGCATATGTTTAAAAAATGATGGTTCTGAAATAATTCCAAGCTAAACTTAAGTCATTTTTGGAAAACAAGGCTCTAGAATTAGCAGAAATACCAGTTGAGATGTTTCAACAAACAGATAAAATGCTGCAAGACTTACTTGTCTGTGCTGATAAATTTGGAAGATAGCAATCTGGCAACTGACTGGAAGAGAAACATACTTGTTCCCATTTCAAAGAAATGTTATCCAGCAGAATGCAGAATTATCAAATAATATTATTAATGTCATACACAAGTTAAATATTGTGAGAAAATTCAAAGATGGTTGCAGCAGTATATCAACACGGAACTGCCAGAAATTCAAACCAGATTTAGAAGAAGATGTGAACAAGGAATATTAATGCTCAGGTCAGATGGATCTTGGATGAAAGATATTTACCTATATCCTATGGACTATACAAAGTCATTGTTGTTGTTGTTATTAAGTGCTGTCGACTTTATGACTCAGCGACCCTGTATAGAGTTTCTGAGGAGGAGCTGGTGGGTTTGAACTGCTGACCTTGTGGTTCACAATACCGTGTTGATCCTACAGTGCCACACCAGGAGTCATTAGACTATGTGAATCATGAAAAATGGGAATTCCAGGCAGTTCATTATGCTTATGTGGAAACTGTAGAACAAACAGCAGTCATTCAAACAGAAAAAGTCGCTATTGCATGGTTTACAATCAGGAAAAATATGAGTTAGGGTTCTGTTCTTTTACCACACTTATTTAATCTGCTCATTAGAAGCCTGGATGGCCAAACTTCTTCTCTCATACTTTGGACATATCATCAGGAAGGACTAGTCCCTGAAGAAGGACACCATGCTTAGTAAAGTGGAGGGACAGCAAAAAAGAGGGAACCCACATTGAGATGGTTTGGCACAGTGACAGCAACAATGAGCTCAGGCATAACTATTGTGAAGATGGCACAGAACTGGGCAGTATTTCATTCTGTTGTACACAGTGTTGCTATGGGCCAGAACCAGCTTGACGGCACCTAATGACAGCATTCAATCATATGCTGAACAAATAATCTGAGAAGTTCACTAGCAGAACATGTCATCAGGACCAAAAGAAGGCTCATTATCTATCTGTGATATGCAGTTGACACGCCATTGCTTTTGCAAAGTGAAGTGGACTTGAAGTATTTACTAAAGATTAAAGACTGCAGGATTCAGTTTGGATTACACCTCAACAAAAAGTAATTCAAAAATCCTCATATCTGGAGCAATAAGGAACATCATGACAGATGTAGAAAAGACTGAAGTTGTCTGGGATTTCATTTTACTTGGATCCATAATCAATGCCAAGAGAGCAGTAATCAAAAAATCAGATGACACTGAATTGAGTACATTGACTAAAAAAGACTTCCATAAAGTGTTTAAAAAAAGAAAGAAAGAAAGAAAAGAAAAGATGTCACCTTGAGGACTAAGTTACATCTGATCAAAGCCATGATATTTTCAGTCATCTCATATATATTTGAAAACTGGACTATAAATAAGGAAGGATGAAGAAGAATGGACATGTTTGAATTATGGTGTCAATGAATACTATTGAACATACCATGGACTGCCAGAAGAATGAACAATTCTGTTTTGGAAGAACTACAGACAGAATGCTCCTTGAAAGTGAGGATGATGAGCCTTTGTCTCATGTACTTTGGACATGTTATCAGGAGGAACCAAACTTTGGAAAAGGACATTATGCTTGGTAAGGTAGAGGATCAGAAAAAAAGATGATGATCCTCAAGGAGATGAATTGACACAGTGGCTACAACAAGAGGCTCAAACATGGCAAAGATTTTGAGGCTGGAGTCCGAATGTGAAGTGTTTTGTTCCATTGTGTTTAGGGTAACTATGAGTCAGATGTGAGTCAATGACAATTAACAACAAATACATCCAGATACAATTTATATGTTCTTCCTGAAGTTCCTTTGATAGACAAGGTTATCAGCCAATGAAGTTATTCCTAAATGCTTAGTGCATTTTTTCTAGATTATGGAAAACTTTCAAATCTTATCCAAACATGTGCCTAAGTTATAAGAAGATAGAATGTTCTTCCCTGAGAAAATGCTGGCTCTACCTGAAAGAAACCCTGCTGTCCCCACCTGTGCTAAGTAAAACAACCTTCTGTCTGACTCCTAAACCTTCACATCTTCCTTACCATCTGGTATTTTAAGCATATGGCTGTCACAGAAACAGAGAAATCCCACACTACAGGTACTTGTTAGAGAATTCAATCATAAATCATCTGAGCCCCCGGCGTCAGCCAAAAACTCACCCAATATAAACTGTTATTTGAGAAAGACTATTTAACAGGCATATCAAGTATTCTTTCATTTATTCTCTCCTAGTGCTATCATTATATGTAGATTACCAGTGAGCAGAATGCCTTAATCTTGTCTCCAAAGAGACAATAGTTCTCAACTTTCCATTTTAGCATCATCTCTGCCAATTTAGGCACACAAACTCTGTGGGCATGATTTGCGTCTTTTTAACACTTTTTGCAAACATACCTTTTACCTCATTATGTAAAGTTCTTTGTCCATATAGGGAATCTGCTCATTTTCTATGAGAATATCAACATGCTTTCTTTTAGTGAAAAATAATAGTTAAGTAATACTATACAATTTTTTTTGTTAACATTTGCTGCCAATGGTCCAATAGTAACATTACCTCTCCTAGATAGCTGGAAGAATAAACTCTCATTTTTGAGACTGTTTCTCATCTATTTTTATCTCTTTGATTTTACACTATATTCAATATGTTACGATTCATATCAGTGTGATTTTTTTTCTTCTTATCTGACTTAGGCCTCACCATGTTGCAGGGCTCTCAGGAGGTCAGTACGTTGCTTGCCTGCCATCTCCTGCTACCACCCACTCCCAGTTTAGAGATAAGAGAACAGGGAACAAGACTGGAAAAAAGAATTGTTAATCATAAAGCTTGATTCAAATGCCAGGGCTGTGTTTTATTAGTTTGAAATGATGTATCCAGTATGTCTTCAATAAATGAAAACTTCAAACTGTACATATTCAGCAAAGAAGGTTAAGGAGCTGTTGTTTTGGATGGCACAAAACTACCTAGAGACACCTTGGAAGACAGACCTGGTAATCTCTTTTCTAAAGGTCACAAAATTGAAAACCTTATGAAGCAGTTCTACTCTGCACATTGGGGACCACCAGGGGTTGAAGTCTACTGGACAGTCACAGCATGTTTTGTGGACACTGATTATATTAAGTAAAGCTGACCAAGTTGCTTGAAAAATGTACTTATGTAGAATATCATATGTAAGCAATAAAAATGGCGAATTTTACATGTTTTATTTCTGATGAAAATTTTAATATATATATTTGGAGAGAGAGTTTGGAAAATATAGAAAGTTCAAACAGAAATGTAAAAACATTTATAATTTTATTCTTACCAGTTATATTAAGATATATATTTATATATGATAAAGTGCCATGTGGAATCATGTGGCTCTAGAGGATAAGCACTGGACTATGAATCACTAGGTTAGTAGACCAAGCCCATCAGCTGCTCCTGCAAAGATTCACCACCTCAGAAACCCTATAAACGATCCCGATGACTCAGAACCAATCTGACGGCACTTAACTGCATCACCAACAACAAAGTGCAGTGTACAGTTTGATGAGTTTTGACGGTTGTGTATACTCATATTACCACTAACTACTACAATCTATAAGGAGCTCTGATAGCATAGTGGTTACAAGTTGTGCTGCTAATCTCAAGGTCAGCAGTTTGAAATTACCAGTGACTCCATGGGAGAAAGATGAGGCTTTCTGCTCCCATAAATATTTACAGTCTTGGAAACCCTATACAGGGTCAAACACCACGGCACATAACTACCCACCACCACCACAATCAATCTATAGGACATTTCCAGCATACTCCAAATTTAGCTCATACCAAGTTTTGATGTATTTCACCAACCCTCTTTCTACCCCTGCCCATCCTAACCTCCGGGGAATTCTACATATTTTTCTTCGTATATAGCTTGACTTTGCCTTTCGTAGAAGTTCATATAATTGAAAATATGATTCAGGTAACATATATTCATGATCTAACTTCTCTGCCTCTACATAATCATTGGGATTCATTTATTCTATTTTGTCAGTGATTGATTTTCATTACATAATAATGTTCCATTGTATGGATATAATAAAAATAGCTTATCCATACACTTTTTGGTAAACACTTGGATTATTACCAATTTTAGCTATTATGAATTAAATTTCTCTATATATTTGTGTGCAAGTATTTGTGTGGACTTATTTCCATTTCTCTTATTTAGGAACTGATAAATCATCTGGTAAATTTAATTTTATAAGAAACGGCCAAATTGTTTTCCAAAGGAATTTACAGATTTATTTTCTTACCAGTAATATACAAGAGTCCAGTGGTTCCCACATTCTCATTAACACTTTTTTTTTTGTCAATGTTTTTTTTAGTTTTATTCTTTCTAGAAGGTGGGGAATGATATTCATTTAATTTTTATTTGCTTGATGACCTACCAGATGTTGTGCATCCTGGCCCTCTTTTTGAGATGTAAGCATTATGGTTTGTTTTAATATTCTGATTATCAGTCATTTGCCAGAAATATATATTGATATATGGGTTTTTTTTTCCATCTTATGACCTGCCTAGCCATTTTCTTTTCAGTGCCTTTCAAAGAATAGTGATGTTGTTGTTAAGTGCCATTGAGTTAGTGTTGACTCATAGCAGCCCTGTATATAGGATTTCCGAGGAGCAGCAGGTGGGTTTGAACTGCCAACCTTGTGCTTTGCAGTCCAGTGCTGATCCTTCAAAGGATAAGATATTTTAATTTTGATAGTAAAGCTTACTAATTTTTTTCTCTTTTGGTTTATGTTTCTTATTTGGAATAGACTTGTGTTTATAAGGCATAGTTACCTACACCAAGGTCACAAATATTTTAGGTTTTTTTCCCCCTAGGAATTTATCATTTTCACTCATACATTTAGATTTATGATATATTTGGTATGATATGAGATAATAATAGGTGTTCATATTTTCCCATTTACATATCCAGGTTTTGGTGTGGCACTGTAGGATAAGCACTTGACCTCAAGGTCAGCACAAACCAGAAAGTTGGCAGTTCAAACTTACCAGCCATTCTTCGGAAATCTTATATGGTGTCACTATGAGACAGAACGAACTCAACGGCACTTAACAACAACAACAGCAACAATAAAAATATGCTGAAAAGACTATCTTTTTTCCCTACTTAATTACTATAGCCCCTTTATTGAAAATCAGTAAACATATTTGTACAGGTGTATTTCTGGTCTGTTCTACTGTACTGTTCTTTATGTCTACCTTTATGCCAATACCACATCAGCTTGTTCACTGTTGATTTATAGGAAATCTTGAAATTGATTTTGACTATTTTAAGCTTATGACTTGCAACTTAAAAACATAAACAAAAAACCATACTAGACTCTTTTGGTTGAACTGTACTTAATTAGAGAAGCATTCGTATCTTAAGAGTATTGTCCACAAACCATGGCTACCTTCTCTTTTATGCAGATTTTCTTTCATTTCCCTCAACAGTGTTTTGTAATTTTCAGTGAAGAATTCTTAAATATATTTTAAGAATGCATTTCTAAACATTTCATTTTCTTATGCTAATGTAAATGAAATAGTTTTAAATTGAAAATTTGAATTATTAATTGCTAAGCATGGACTGCTGACGACAAGTTTGGCATTTCAAACCCAGCAACCAGCCCTTGGAAACCCAATACAGGGTCACTATGACTTGGAATGGACACCAGGGCACTTAACAACAATGTACTGGAATACACCTGATTACTGCATGCTGATCTTCTTTCTTAAAACTTTCAATTCACTTACATATATTGATTTTATTATTGTGATTGGGTAGTAGCAAGTCAGTTCCAATTCATGGAAACCATGCAACAGAAGGAAACACACCTTGTCCTGAACATCATCACAATTGTCGCTATGTTTGGGTCCATTGATGCACTCACTGTAGTAATCCAGTTTATTGAGGTTCTTCCTCTTTTTCGCTGACCCTCTACTTTACCAAGCATGGTATTCTTCAACAAGGACTGTCCCATTTGATGATGTGTCCAAAATATGTGAGATGAAGTCTTGTCATCTTGTAGTCTAAGGAGCATTCTAGGTGGGCATTTTCCAACACAGGTTTGTTTGATCTTCTGGCAGTCTATGGTATATTTAATATTCTTTGTTGTTGTTGTTATGTGCCGTGAAGTCGGTTCTAACTCATAGCGACCCTTCACAGGGTTTCTGAGGCTGTTAATCTTTACAGAAGCAGAACGCCTTATCTTTCTCCCGCGGAGCAGCTGGTAGTTTAATATTCTTTAGTTCTGTGGTTTCCTTGTTCATTTCACATGCATATAAGGTAATTGAAAATACTGTGGCTTGGGTCATGTGCACCTCAGTCCTCAAAGTAACACCTTTGCTTTTTAATAATTTAAAGAGATCTTGTACAGTAGATTTGCCCAATGCAAATGCCCTTTGATATCTTGACTGCTGTTTTCATGGACATTGATTGTGGATTTAAGTAAAATGAAATCCTTGAAAACTACAGTCTTTTCTCAGTTTATCATATTGCTAATTGATTCAGTTATGAGGATTACCTATCTATCTATCTATCTATCTATCTATCTATCTATCTATCTATCTATCTATATTTATGGAGGTGTCTTGGTGTGGCAAGCACCACATGGGTCAGCAGTGGACTGTGAATCACAAGGTTGGCTGTTCAAACCCACCAGCTGCTCCTCAGAAACTCTATACAAGGTCATTATGAGTCAGAACCAACTGGATGGCACTTAACAACAAATGCAATCTATACTGAAGGCTGTAGTCTTTAATGTTCATCAATACATGCTCCAGATCCTCTTCACTTGCAGCAAGCAAAGTTGTACCATCTGTATATTACAGGTTTTTCATATGTCTTCCTCTAATTCAGATGCTTCTTTTTAATAAATTCCATCTTTTTGAATGATTTGCCCAAAATACAGATTGAAATGTGTGATGAAATGATAGAACTCTGATGAACACATTTCCTAATTTTAAACCACTCAGCATCTCCTTGTTCTGTTTGAATGACTTCTCTAAGTTTAACTTACTTTAATATTGTTGTTGTTGTTGTTAAGTGCCGTCGAGTCGGTTCCGACCCACAGCGACCCTGTACAGGGTTTCCGAGGCTGTAAATCTTTACGGGAGCAGAAAGCCTCATCTTTCTCCTGCAGAGCAGCTG